>NC_068382.1:17188070-17423070 GCF_023724105.1 Carassius gibelio | reverse complement strand
AAATCTCATAACTTATTTGTGGTTGAAAACAGCATGTTTTCTCAGATTTATCTTCGATCAGGCACCTGCAAGTTCATTGTTGCCGAAGCTAATTGACTACATATCCATGCACATCAGCATGTTACCTGTCAGATCAAACATTACACAAAATGCATTCAAAAAGGGTCCTCCCACAATTCTGCAGAATAAGAATTATTTCAGGGTTGCATGCCAAACGCTATGCTGTTCCTGTCCAAGAAGTTCTCTGCTCGCTCATGCAAATATAGACAGTGAAGGCTTCCTGTAACATTCCCACTCAAGACATTTAAATATGTCCTTTAGTGTACCAGCCCATGAGAACAGAACAGAATTGTGAGCCCATAAGGGATTTTATTCATTATTCAGTATTAAACATGACTTGGGACAAAAACTAAATTACATTAAAACAGACAAGACATGCCTGTTGTAAAATTTAATGGGTGGCAAAATAAACAAAGCCATCTGCACATAATCAAACTGAATAAAATTCACAATCTTATCTATAACGGAGTATTCGTGCAAAAAAATCAGGTCAGACTATGTTGAATATAACTAAAAATGTCAGTGCTTTAATAAACCACAGTGGTATGGATTAGATAAACCAGTTTTGATCTATTATGTTATATCATATCATATCATATCATATTACCTGACTAATAATTGGAATTCAATTACCGATTTATTTGTATTTCTTGAAATAACTTATAACAAATCCATACATATAACAATCTGGATGCTGCCAGTGTTCTGAACCAACATTATCATAAACTCTTATATTTCTTGAAAATTGCAGGTGATCCGTTTTTACCGCAAGTCAGTGTTTGCACAGAGCTTGTAATGCTGTTTATGCTGTTGAACTAAGTAGTGGTTGAACAGCAAAATAGATGGAAAATGATGAGCAGTAGTAAAATAAGTGTGGTGCAACTTTAATAGCAAAAAGAAACTGAAGCAACAACTGCATGAATTATTAACTGTCCCTGCTTGAGACCTGTCAAGAAGAGAGTGAAAGAGAGGAGGCAGAGAAATGGCATTTAAAGCTCTGCCAAGGTTGGCTGACATTGCTCGATCAACATCTACAGCACTCTCCTAATGCCATTGTCTCAACAAGGCAAGACCGGTCTCTAACATAAGCTCACATGAGGCTTGAAAGTAAACTGTCAGGCACTTTGCAATCTAGTGCCGCCCACTCTCATCCTGGCAGCTTCTTGGAAAGCCTGGAGTCCATGCCATGCACTTGATGCCGCACCATTCTCTTGACAAAATGTCAGCAGCATCCCTGTTGCTATCGGTCCGCTCAAACCACACCTGGCAATTTCCTTTGTATTGGGGGAAAGGAGTTCCAGTGAGGGGGAAGGTTTGGAGCTTGAAGCCCGTGGCTGAGCGGATAGAGTGCGGAAAGCAAGAGCACCATATGATAAAGCCTTAAGCCCAGTACTTACATCTATAGGGTAAAGAAACTCAGGACTTACATAAGGAAATGACAAAGCGAGGGCTCTCGCTTGGGCCTCTGAGTAATATGAATCAGGAGAGGGCAGGAGCCGACATTGCTGTACTGGCAGCAGTGCCTTGAGTATGGAGCTGTTTGTGACCCATCCCCGCCACAGCATTAGATGACAGGATGCACTAACACTGCCTCATTCCCTGTCCAGCTCCCAGAAAAAAAAAAAAGAAAAAAAAACAGCACAGTGCATTTTCTTCTGAGAATGATGAAGTTTATTTACATCAGCCACAGGGTAAGATTTATCCAGTCTCACATCTACATTATCATCAGTTTTCACACCTATTATTGCTGCAGACATTCAGATGGCCCAAGAACAGTGGTTTGTAAGAGCTGAAGTTTTGCAATTTTTTAGATGTTAAAATATTTTCTCCTATGACAGCTTAATAGGCAGAGACAGATATAAGTAAGCCATTTGAAGCTTATTTTCTCAGAAAAGACTGTGTAAACACTGTGTCTCTGTGACTTGATCGCAACATGTGATATCAATGTTTGTGAAGTATCCAGACCCACCCTACAAGCAACATAATTTTACCTAATGGGGTGAGCCTGGGTGGGACTATCTTATTGCCTGACCAATGGCAGACGAATGGGAGTGTTCAGAACACGTATTTGAAATAGGTCTTATTCAGTAACTTTTTACAATCTGCATATTTATGTGCGCAGAAAAGGTTTTTGTACAAAAGGCCTGCTGGATTAATAACAAGAAGTTTGGATACACATCTGTTCGTACTGTACCTTCATTCTAATGCTGATGAATCTGGGTTATTGAATGACTGCCCCAAAAGCCAAGGGCCCTCTAAATGCTTTTCATATACGAGATGCGCATTAAGCACTGACATGAGAATGGCTGGTTTTTACAGTGTTTATCACAACGACAACCGTCTGTGTATCAGAGCTGAACACACTTCTCATGTATCCTGCTTGTAGCAAATGAAAATATAATGTATCTGAAGCTGTAATTAAATATTGTGCAACAGTGCATATTAAATGTTTTTTGTTTTAAATGCAGCTTACATATTTATGAGAAGGACCCAAGTAGAGGACACATACACAGTTACTTGTTTGGTTTATATAATCATTACAGGCGTGTAAATGTTTAATTTACATTTCATTATTTTTTCATTTTCATTTAAATTTGTAGTTAAAATAACTGAAATAAGTATATTTTAAAGTTTAGAATTAGACAGCCTTTGGCACAGAGGCTTACACTAAAAACTCATCAGTGGACGTTTCTCCTCATCAGTATAGACTATATTTTTTCTCATTCTCACTAATTCAAGTTTTTATATGAATGAATCTCTGAAGGGTGCCAACTGTCTTCAGAAAAGTTTCGGTGACATTTTCATTTTATCTGATAAAGTAGAGTTTATGAGCACAGCCCTGCTTTGTTTACAGTCGTTACAGGGGAAACTTATGTATTTCTGATGTTCCAAATGTGCTTACTGCTGGCAGAGAATGAATGTGCATTTTCAATTATCCCATCTGCAGTTTTTGTTCAGACCAATGCGAAAATCCACACACACAATCCTGTTTTAAATGAATATTATAATTTATATTTCAGACTTATCTATCTTCTTTAAAAAAAATAATAATAATAACTTTTAAAAAGTTTATAGTTTTAGAATTTATTTAGTTTTTGTGAAAGCTGTAAATCAATTGCTATTTTGTGGTTTAAAGCATAAAAGAAAGCCATTATAACGTACATTAAAAAAATTTAAAAAAATAAATTGGAAACATTGGATACAACTGTGAGGCATAATTGTGCAGCAGCAAGCATCACATCAAAAAAGGCTGATCTAGGTAAATGTGTACAAATATATAGGGTCCAATTCCTATATTTTGCCTGGGGCCCCCAAATCACTGGTTATGGCAATTTTAGGCTATATTCAATGAAATACTGTATTCAACATTACTTCTTTAAGCCTAGTTTTATGTTTTGAACAGTGTGTTAACCCTTTATTAGAGCACGGTGAACCTTCCTGTAAGAGTATAGTCTTCAACAATTACATAATGGGAACATCAGCACAATAGCATGCACTGGCCCCCGTCCAAGTCTCTTGATTTAATTTCAAACAGATTTATTCATCAGCTCAGAATTTTGATTTGGAAGGGAGTCACGCTGAATTGGTGTAACATCTCTGTTATATCAGCTTGGCAAATCATAAATTCAGGTATTCACTAATGCTTTTAGCAGTATTTTTTATGAGTGAATTAGTGTAATCGGATTAGTTAGTAATTAGTTAGAAAAACAGACACGTTGAATTGTTTGTGGAGTCAATTTAGCCTTGATAGATGAATAACATTTCATAAACATCTAGTTTAATGAATAAGCAGGATAAATGTTTTGTTTTGGATATAGTGCTCAATTACTGTAAATGTATACAATAATTATTGCACTGTTTAACATTGTGGAAATGCAGGACACACATCACATTGCATTAATGTTCCACCTCATTCTTATTCCAGACCATAACATTTCCCTCTGGCACATAAAAACTAAAGCCACTGTTGACCAAATTTTTAACTATCAAAGGGGTTCATAAATATAAACGACACCACTTTCAAAAATTACTACAGATCAAAGCATTAGCTAAAATGCCATCGCTGTAATTTTACCATCTCAACACCAGGTCATTATCACTGTACTATTGAGATTTGGAGTGATGACTGGCTTTATGATCTCAACCTGTTCCCAATTATGTGTTTTTTTGTATATGTCTGCTTCCTGCTGTATACAGTTTGTTAGTTCTCATCCTCTTCATTATATCCCCAGGCCATCTCTCTCTCTCTCTCTCTCACACACACACACATTCCCAATGGATGGAGAACTTCAGACCTTTTCTTCTGATAAGGCTAATGTGTTTTGACACGATGTACAGGTTTCTACCTCAACATCAAAAAGTGATTCCTCGCTAGGGTTTTTATCTAAAACCATGTGGAGCACATTGTTTCTGTGCAAGCTTAGGAAGCAAATTTCTCATATATCGGGATAATCCACATGCAATGTGACTGGGCCTTTCTAAGTGCCAGTTCAGGAAAAAACAGGATTATGATCCACTCAAGCCAGCAGTGCTATCGGCATATCACACCTATAGGGTCTAAAGTGGATTTAGAAATAACTTTTTTTTACCAGACCCAACTTCTTTTTTTCTTTTTCTTTTGATGAAGATGAAGATGATGACTGCCTCACTATTTCTTATTCAGTAATGCACATGAAATGAAAAAATTGTGAAAAACGTTTTTTTTTTTTTTTTATCTATTTGCCTTGAATTAAATCAAATATAATTACATTTACATCTAAATTTTAGCTGATTTTTTTCTCTCTAATTAAACCATCTCTAAGCTTACTTCATAAAAGTGATACAACAGAATAATCATCTGCTCAAATGAGCATGTAATTGTCCTTAAATGATGTGTCTTAAGTGATGTTGTAGTCATGTTTTTAATAGAACACCAATAAATTTGAATCCTTCCTGACAGTCACTTTATCCGTGTTTGTTTGGATCAATTATGTCAGCAATATCATGGTATTATAGGATTATAAAAATTGCATGGTTTCATGCTACGCTGCAAAATTATATATTTTGTGGGTAGAAAATAAATGTAAGGCATTATAATACCTCAAGTCAAGTCTGTGGGCTGAAAGCTATATTTTGTGTTGACATGTTGTAATTGGAATCAATCTGTATTGTAATTTTGCCAATACCTTTAAAAAATGTGACATGAAATGTAGTTTTGCTTAACCTATATGAATTTAGTATAAAAACACTGGTTCTGGGTAACTGCTGTACATCAAGCATTAAAAAGCACTCAATCGTGCGATCAAGAAAAACAGCAATTGCCTATATTAGTTGTGAAGTTTATTATGGACACATTTGGTCATATGCACCATGTGACCCTGCAGTGAAGATTAAGCAGCACCAGAGAGGTGTAAGAGGCCGTTCCATCCCTGAGGGCTCAGCGTTTTGACTCAAAGCCATGAATCGCTCTGTGTCGCCCCCGCCACCCACCCCTGTTCTCCATTTTCAGTTTCACACAAACATATAAAATACACAGACAAGGTGTACTAAAAACCTAGTATGCCCACACAATATAGGGCCTACACATCCTTTGATTTAAGAATATGGTTTTGGGTAAGCACATCACAATGGGTATTTCCTGCATGACAAGATGCACTATGAATGTTTTCCTTACATATATTGCAGTGGTAGCACATCCCAACAGTTTTTCCCTCCTGCCTGATTAGATTTGCTTAGACTCGAGTTGTAAAGATGACAGAATTAACTTCTGGTCTTAAGCAGGTAGGTCAGATTGATTTTCAAAACAGGTGAAACAGACACTCTAGTCCACTGAAAAAAAGTCTCTTCCATCTGTTAAAACTGACTGTCAGAATCTGTTAATTTTCATTTAGGGCATCAAAGTTCGTCACTGTCTTTGATAAATAATTCACACATTAGAATTACAGTAGTGTTAGATTGTTAGATGTATGTTATGTGCAGGATATACCCTTGAGCACAGTGCATTACAAGGTAAAAAAGTATAAATGATAACTGCAGCTAAACCTCACTGTGAGCATGTTGATGTATTGAGCAAGCCTTTCCTCTATACAGGCAGTGAAACGCTTTGATTTCATGATTCAGTGACTCATGATGCATTCATTATACAGCAGTGAGTCAGTGTATGGTTATTGAAATTTAAAATGGTATGATTTTTGTGCAAACATGTAACGGTCTATTGTGCAATAATAAACATCTGAGGGCAAATCGGATAAAGAGATCTGTCATTTTGAATTTCATTTCGAGACAGATAGTCGACGCAACTATGGCATGCTGCAGAATGAAGCTGAAACGACATCAGTGAGTGTGATATAACAGTGCACTCTAGTGGACTCAAAAGAAGCAAAACCAAAAAGAGACCACATTCAAACAACCTTAAATTAATTTTATATATTATTATTATTAACATTAGTATTAATGCTAATATTAAATAATTATTGTTAATTAAGGTTTAAATAATTCTAATCAAAATTGTTTTAATAGTGTATAAAAATGTTAGATTTAGCTGGGAGTTGCTGAGATGAGTCCAATGCAGAACAATTTGTTTATGATTTATCTGCACACGACCCTAATTATAAAATAATTTTACTTGCCACTATTACTATTATTGTTGTTGTTAGATCTAATAATCACATTATTAAATAATAACTATAATAATATAATCATTATTGTAATTATTGTCTTTTTTATAATCTTTTTTTTTTATCCCATAAAGCACTATATTAGGCACTAAAATTAAATGACAATTATAAATAACCAAAACTAAACATAATAAATGTTGCATTAAAACAATGAAAAGTAAGAATAAAATTAAACTGAAAAACTCGTTTTATTAGATATTTCACTTTAATGCCTAATATGAAACTTCTTAGCTCAATTTGTTGCTTAGGACATCAGAAACATGTTTACACAGATTTGATGCTGTTATGGTGAAATATATTTTAACTGTAGGTGTCTTGTATGAGCTTATTTTTTGAGCTGATGACTTCAGTTTGTTGAAGTAAAGAAGAAAATCTTAACCTCTTTGGTCTCTGGAAGTCCAGTCAGATTGGATGAAATTCTGGTTGACAACAGACCAAATTCTATATTAAATTCTGGTTGACAACCAGAATTACTGCAAAAACATGCAATGATAATGGGGTGGGAGGTGGGGTATATATGCATCATTATAAAGCAAAAATGAATGGTAGAATTTGCAATTATGTAAGGACTGGGCAGGCAGAGAGTAATGAAGAGACCTAATATGAAGTTATCTTTCCATCCCAGACTAATTTACTCAAACACACTTTGATGAATTAGCTTTGATCGCACTGGTGTTTGTTGTTCTCTCACCCTTTGGTCTGCCACTGACTTTCAAATACTACAAACAAGTTTCCAAATCACAGATTCCTGGTCAGGAAACATTCAGAAATGTCAACCTTGCCTTTAGATGTAGGCACCTTAAGACTATTTTCAAATGTTTATTTATTTATGAACCGTTTTTGAAGCCAAGACTACTCTTTGACATCTTCAATGATGATGGTGTTGATATATGCACCATCAGCACCACAGACTAACATTGACACTTATTCACAGATCTCTTCATGCCAATGCTGATTCACGTCCCAGCTAACCTCATTACAATGTCTGCTTGTATCTCCACAGGATTCTCATCCCATTTCTTTCTACATTTTTAAAGTCCACAATTTGGAGCTAATTGTCCCACAGAGGAATGGCCAGATTGTGGGTAGGAGGAGAAGTTGTCCTGTGTAGGAAAGACCAACAGAGGATTGCACAGAGAAAAAAAAAAAAACAAGCTATGTAAATTATTTTCCTTTTGAAGCAGAGAATGGATTCATTACGGAGTAAATCATAAAAAAAAAAAAAAATAATAATAATAACACTGCAGGTGTCAGGATGCATTAATTTCTTATAACATCATTATCCATTCAGGTCACATTTTCACACGTACTGTCATTATTTTTTAAATGTTTTAGTTATGATGAGGGGTAATTGAGTTGACAGCAAAAACAATGTCCTCTGTGACTTCCTCAGCAAGAATCAATGAGAAGCTTAGAGCTTACCTTAGAGAAGGCTATTAATATTACTTTTATTTTGTTGATTAATATGTTATGTAAACTGGGTATACTTTTTTTCTCTCTTTTTTTCTCATTTTTGTTTAAAGATCACATTTTATTTTTTATGGATTAGAATTGCCATATATCTGTGCACATCTGAAGTTTCATATTATTCATATGACATTTCTGCACAGATTAAAACGTGTGTTTATAAAATACGACATATGCTTTTCCTCATGTTGGGATCCCAAGGGTTGTTTCTGTGCATACAAGAGGTTAATATACCATAAAGAGAAAAATAAACAAATTTTTAGTTTTAAATATCTTATTTGTTCTGCTTTGAGAGCCATTAAATTTCTTATAAGGCAAACCGTTTTTTTTTTTTTTTTTTTGGTAAACCAACAGTTTGTAGGCAATATAGTCTGCAGTCTCATGTAAAACGATTCTAGACTGTTAACAGACATTTATAATTTTTGTGAGTCTCAAATCAATTTTAAAATTCCAGACATTTTTTTCAAATAATGTTTTCCTTTTTTCAAACGACAAATAACATAGCACAAAAAAAAAAAATACACATACATGACATTCCAGTACCTTCTAACGTAAGAGGAAACTGCAGAAAGTAATTCATTTTTTCAAGTGAGCCCTAATGCTGTTTGTGTAAACATGTTGACCTCGTGAGCAAGCTAAGCCTGTTCTTATCACATTGCTGTGGAGATTTCCTATTAGCAGTGCCCACCAAAAAAGTTCAGCATGCCTGATGAATTCTAACTCCAGAGCACCTCATGCACTGCAGAATTCTATAATAAGAAATTTCGAAATTCATTCCAGTCCAAAGCCTTCACAGAAGAATACAAGCTCTGAAAATTACCATAAAAATGAGACAAAGGCATGGACAAAATTCAACATCCCATTAAAAAAAAAAAAAAAAAAAAAAAAAGAGATTATTTTAATAGTAAATTAGCCAGACATGTATTTTTTTATTCATACTGTATTTGTGTTTTGCATGATATTCTAACTTAGGGAACAGCATCACTATCAGTCAAATCTGACCAGGCAAAGATTTTGTTAAAAATAAAGCAATCGAAGAATCATTTTGTGCTTGTAAAGCTGCAATAAAAACCAGTCAAAAAGTTTATATATATATATATATATATATATATATATATATATATATATCTTCTGTCTCTTTTCATCATTGGTTAACACTCATACACAAACTATCCCCTGAGGATAGTGACATGAATGTTTATGATGTTTATGTCACATTAAAAAAATGTATGCTATAGGGCATGATGTATTCACACCGCATGTGCTGTTTTAATGACTGTATCAAAGATACACATCAAGGTCACAAAAGCACTGCACAAATGTCATATTTTAAACCCATCTACTGCAATCTTGAGGCCTTTGTAATTGTCGTTGATCACACAGAATTGTGTGACATACTAGGAATAATATTTAAAATTCATAAGGCCAATCGAATGCCTTGGAAAGCCTGTTAATGTTTTAGGGGAAAGGACTTTGTTCAGAAGGCATCTTTGTTAATGCCCATTGCTAAGGCCACTTTCATCTGCCATATGATTTATTATCCATTGTTAACAAAATTTGAAAACATTAAGGTTTAAATACATTTAATTAATAAGTTTAGCTGAATTCAAATCTATTAATAAACCACCTTTCCTTATTTTACAATAAGCTCGGAGTTGAGTGAAAACGTTGTCTTTGTTGCTAAATAGGTAACATAGGATTTAAAGGAATGGTTCACCCAAAACTAACTGGAAATTTACTGGCCATCCAAGATGTAGATGAGTTTCTTGCATCATCGGAACAGATATGGAGAAATTTAGCATCACATCACTTGCTCACCAATGTTTCCAATACAATGAATGGGTGCCATCAAAACAACTGATGTTCACACAGATAAAAAAAAAAAAAAAAAAAAAAAAAAAAAAAAACATCACCATATTCAAAAAGTAATTTACATGTCTTAAGTCCATCTATTAACATCTTATGAAGCAAAAAGCTGCTTGTTTGTAATATACAAATTCATTATTAAGGTGATTTTAAATTCGAACTGTTGCTTCTGAGCAATCTATCCATATGATTGCTTTCTCCAGTGAAGAAGTTCTTGTCTGAATATGAAGAGAACTATACACAGATCAAGCACAGAGTAAAAATAATCTAAAACAGCTCTGAACAAATATGTTTGATATGGTTTTGATGTAATATGACAACAGGGTATGGATTTTTTTCACTGATTGAAGTGTTATGGATTATTCTAAAATCAGTATAGACTGGACGTTTGACCAGATGTGACAGTTTAACATTTATTACAAACACACAGCTTTCATAATATGTTAATGGTGGACTGGAGTTGTGTGGATTACTTGTGGATTATTCTGATGTTTTTATCAGCTGTTTGGACTCTCATTCTGACGGCACCCATTCATTGCAGTAGATTGTTGAGTAAGTGATGTAATGCTAAACATCTTGGATAGCCTGAGGGTGAATACATTTTCTGCAATTGTATTTATTTTTGGGTGAACAGTTCCTATAGGCCAAAATGGTTTACCTCCTCTGATATTTCACTTGTTGAGTGAGATCAAGCATGGTGGTCATCTGCTGATGAATCTGTGATCTGATACTGGGTTCCTCTCGTTACCTAGGGTGTTAAACCATGGCCAAGATAAATTGAATTCAGATGTTTTTTGCAGGCTGATGTTGAAATTGTGTTTCTGAGCTTAATTTAAACCTACAGTGCTTTTTTTCTTTTCTATTTAGTTGACAGGGACATTGTACATTAATAAAACATTCCTTTAAATGTACCAGAATTAGCCAAAGGCTATTTTTCTTCCTTAGTCACTGGACAAGATTTTACAAATCACCCTAAAAGAAAATGTAATAATAATAATAATAAAAATAAACATACTAGAAAACGTAATAATGACATAGTACAAATCAAAGCATAAGTGTCTAGATCGCTTATAGTTGTCAGAATAGTATTCCCTTCTCGTGCAGCTTTGACAGGAAAAGCAGACTTGTACATTTGTATAAGGACTCTAATGGTTTTAGAGTCACTGAATTCGTCTGAGAACAGTTGGTTAAACAATAAGTCATGGGAGAAATAACCATAAAATACATACATCATACATACACATCTTAGCTGCCTCTAATGACATATAAACTCTACTTAAAATTAAAGAGATTAAACGTAACCTGCTTGCAAACCTTTTTAACTTGAGCTTTGAATGTATGTTTAAAAATCAATTAGTATTCCCAGATATTTATATTGAGGCACTACCTGCAGCTTCACCCCTTGCACGTAAACATCGGTCTCTTTAACAATACTGTTAGATTTAAAAACATACATACTGTTTTTGACACATTTAGTTGACACAAACTGAAATATCACATTCAGACCCTTTGATCAGTATTTAGTAGAAACACCCTTTTGATCTAATACAGCCATGAGTGTTTTTGGGAAAGATGCAACAAAAATTTTTCACACCTGGATTTGGGGATCCTCTGACATTCCTCCTTGCAGATCCTCTCCAGTTCTGTCAGGTTGGTAAATGTTGGTGGACAGCCATTTTCAGGTATCTCCAGAGACGCTCAATTGGTTTTAAGTCAGGGCTTTGGCTGGGCCATTCAAGAACAATCACGGAGTTGTTGTGAAGCCATTCCTTCAATATTTTGGCTGTGTGCTTATAGGGTCATTGTCTTGTTGGAAGGTGAACCTTCGGCCCAGTCTGAGGTCCTGAGCACTCTGGAGAAGGTTTTCGTCCAGGATATCCCTGTACTTGGCCGCATTCATCTTTCCCTCGATTGCAACCAGTCGTCCTGTCCCTGCAGCTGAAAAACACCCCCACAGCATGATGCTGCCACCACCATGCTTCACTGCTGGGACTGTATTGGACAGGTGATGAGCAGTGCCTGGTTTTCTCCACACATACCGCTTAGAATTAAGGCCAGAAAGTTCTATCTTGGTCTCATCAGACCAGAGAATCTTAATTCTCACCATCTTGGAGTCCTTCAGGTGTTTTTTAGACGTTTGGGACAACCAGAACCCTTCCTAGAGTTGATTGTCCGGCCAAACCGAGCTATCAGGGAGAAGAGCCTCGGTGAGAGAGGTAAAGAAGAGCCCAAAGATCACTGTGGCTGAGCTCCAGAGATGCAGTCAGGAGGTGGGAGAAAGTTGTAGAAAGTCAACCATCACTGCAGCCCTAGTCGGGACTTTATGGCAGAGTGGCCCGGCGGAAGCCTCTCCTTAGTGCAAGACACATGAAATTCCCCGTGGAATTTGCTAAAAAAAACATCTGAAGGGTTCTCTGGTCTGATGAGAACAAGATAGAACTTTTTGGCCTTATTTCTAAGCGGTATGTGTGGAGAAAACCAGGCACAGCTCTAGGAAGGGTTCTGGTCGTCCCAAACGTCTTCCATTTAAGGATTATGGAGGCCACTGTGCTCTTAGGAACCTTAAGTGCAGCAGAAATTTTTGTAACCTTGGCCAGATCTGTGCCTTGCCACAATTCTGTCTCTGAGCTCTTCAGGCAGTTCCTTTGACCTCATGATTCTCATTTGCTCTGACATGCACTGTGAGCAGTAAGATCTTATATATACAGGTGTGTGGCTTTCCTAATCAAGTCCAATAAGTATAATCAAACACAGCTGGACTCAAATGAAGGTGTAGAACCATCTCAAGGATGATCAGAGGAAATGGACAGCACCTGAGTTAAATATATGAGTGTCACAGCAAAGGGTCTGAATACTTAGGAACATGTGATATTTCAGTTTTTCTTTTTTAATGTGCAAAAATGTCACAAGTTCTGTGTTTTTATGTCAATATGGGGTGCTGTGTGTACATTAATAAGGAAAAAAATTAACTAAAATATTTTTAGCCAATGGCTGGAATATAACAAAGAGTGAAAACTTTAAGGGGGTCTGACTTTTCGTATCTACTTTGTTTGTGTGTGTGTGTGTGTGTGTGTGTATAAAGCATAAAGCAGTGGACCCAAGATAGTTCCTTGCAGAACACCATTTAATGTACCTAAATGGTGATTTTGTGCTCTAACACACTGAAATCTATCTGACAGATATGACTCTATCCAGTTAAGTGTATGTAATGATAAATTAAAACAAGATTACTTAGACATAAGGATTCTATGATTAACAGTGTCAAAGGCTTTCTTTAAATCAAGGAACATGACTCCAACTACACCACCTTTATCTAAGAAAGTTTTAATATTTTCTATAAAAAAAGACAATTTGCGGTTTCTGTTGAATATTTTGCCCTGCATTGGATGCAATGAAAATAAACTACTACTCAAGTAATTGCTAGTCTGTTCTGCAAATAGATTTTCCATAACCTTAGAACCAGTGGATAAAATACTAATTAACTTATACTTATCAATAGAAAGGGGGTCTCCACTTTTGAATACTGGAACAACAGTTGCTGACTTCCAAACAATTGGGACTTTTCCCTGAGAAATTGAAAGGTTAATAACTTTAGTAATATGTTTAATTAGAGTCGAACTAGTCTCTTTGAGTATAACGACATCCATAACGACATCCATACCATATTTATCTTTTACACTAGATGATTTAAGAGTTATAATTGTTCTCGTAACATCAGAATCACTAACAGGCCTTATTCTAAAAACATGCTCCACTGTTGTAGCTGGACAGACATTAGTATGCGCCGGTGGAAAACAACAACTAATGGTTTCTATGGAATCAACAAAATGATTAGCTGGATTGTTTACAGATTTTCCCTTAACTTTAAGTTCTAGAATTTTCTCAACTCTCATCTCAAAGATTCTTTGTTATTTCAGGTTCTCTGTGTGATGCAATAAACACACTGGATTTGCTTAAGTTCTACTTTAGTAGTTCTTTTTTTCATTTCTGATTCACAATGTGCCTCTTTCTTGAAGATTAATACCTAGTGACCACTCTGGAGTTATGAAAGTTATTGCAAGTTGTTTTATTAGTGTTCTACAACATTTATATGTTTTAGAAATACATTTAAAAAAATCATATTTATTGAAATATGACACCAAATCTAAATGACTCCAAGACATTGATAAATAAATACATACGTAAAACATTACATGGCATGCCACAGACAAACATCGATATCAATACTCAGTTCGGACAGAAATTGTTGGCAAACACCAAACATTATGGGCTAATAAGACTTTCAGACAGTTCATTAAAAATCACAAGCACTCATATACCAAAGTTTATATAAACTGTTAAATAAATACAATTTGATCACTCTTCTTTAATAAACCTCTCAAAACAAAAGACTGAAAAATCAACAATAAACAATAAACTGAATTGTCAGAAGATCTTATTTCCATGAGATAGGGGACATTAATTGGATGGTTTATTTAATAAACTTTATTACTTTATTGCAAAGCAGATAACACTGCCAAAGCAGTCTGACCCATTAGTTCACTAGGCCTAAATGAATTGGTATGGTGTTAGATTCTGAGATATGTAAACATGCACTAGAATGACTGTCTTAGGTCAGGTTTAGATTTTGAGACAAAGAGCAGCTCATTAAAGTTGATTTCAAAACAGCAGACCAATCAGAAGAAGCTAGGGGTGGGGCAAGTGTCCCAAGCTGTAGACTGGTGATTATTTACATTTTCAAAAGCAGCTGATTTTATTTCTGCTGTTTGACTATTTGTATTATTATTCTTTTTTTTCGGTGCTTGTCTCATAAAAGTGCCTGTGATTTGATTTAAGAAAAAAAAAACATCTGCACTGGAACTAATGTGTAATCAGCAATAGAGTAAGAAGAGATAGGTCTGAAAAACAAATATTATTCGTTCAGGACAGTATGGAAATGTATTGCCTGCCTCCTTCATGTTTATGTAAGGTAATAATGCAATACTGACATGTACACAGATCCATTGAGACCGCAAATCGCCACAACATAAAGAAATGCGAACAACAAAGAACATATGAAAAAGCAAACAACAGATTTTAACATATGCATTCCAACAGTGGTAACGACTGCAGGATTTATGCTTTAGTAAGACAACAGGTTAGACTAAAGGTATACATTTAGTCAGATTACCCCTTTTCCCAAAGGACACACTCGACTATCTGATAAAGAGAGCTGCTTTGGACCACTTTGCTCCGACTCTTCCTCTTCATCCTCACTCTTCTCCGTGTTGCACATGGACATGGGCACGCGAGCAGCAATGGTGGACATCTCTTCAAGGTGACTCTCTGCTGTGGCAGTGATGGCTCCTTTGTCTGATGTCTGGTTCAGATTGGTGGAGTCCAAATTGGTGACATTTCCTTTAAACATCTGGATCAGACACTTCCTGAACTGAGAGAAAGAGCTTTTAGTTTTAGTGTGAATACAGATCATAGTCATTCCACACTGAATTTCCTAATGTTACCTAATCAAAGAAATCACTCTTCCACACACACACAAATGAAATCAAACGAGGTTTTAATTATAAGACTATGCTCAAAACACAAAAGAAAATCTTTGATTAATATTTCCAGTCTCTAAGACACCATTTAGAGATTTATTCTCAGTATTTAAAACTTTGCACAACCCCTGCATCGAAACGAGGAAAAGGTCATTAAGCAAGATGTACTCTATGTAAATACAAGGACATTTTGACCTTAATTAAAGATGATAAGGTCATGAGAAGTAAATATATTCATGTCCTCAAGGTTTTGGTTGGACTGGATGAAAATTAGGTACCCTGGGTAATACAAGTTACTCTCTCGGTCAAATTTGTCATGCAGAGAAACACTACAGTCGGTATACCTTTACAGAATAATACAAGCAGAATGTAAAAAGATAAGCTGTATTTATCTGTAATGGAAAGTTACAGTAATTTTTAACTGCTTATATAACAACATAAGCTGCTGAAATGTTAGATTAAACACATTATAACTCTTTACAATGATGTTTATATTAGTTAATTAGATATTTTGAACTAAAAATGAGCAATGCTTCTACAGCAT
Organism: Carassius gibelio; assembly: GCF_023724105.1. Classification (NCBI taxonomy): domain Eukaryota; kingdom Metazoa; phylum Chordata; class Actinopteri; order Cypriniformes; family Cyprinidae; genus Carassius; species Carassius gibelio. Next base: position 17,406,940 of record NC_068382.1, on the reverse strand, counting down.
GTATTAGTCTAAGTAAATGTTCTTTTACAACTAATACATTTTAATATTTAATTTAGAAAAATCTAGACAAAATCTAGCGGTACATGTTCTATTTCAGATCTATCAAATCTATATTCAATCCATTTCATAAAAGACTGACAATAACCTTTGCATTCTTATTGAAAACAGCAAACTTCAATAAAACATGTCTATATACAGCCCATATGTGGTATGTACTCAAGAGCTATTGTGATATCCAAATACAATGCAGCATTACTGATGCTATATGGTTAAAGAACCCATCCCTATTCTCACTCTCGAGTGTTTGTTCTCATATCTCTATAATGTAGTCTGTCTCTCTCTCTCATGTCAAAGAAATTTGAGACCCTGTGACCCTTGACCTGAATTTATTCTGGGAACAGCTGGGCAGGAACTGGGTTAGTTCTGGAAGATGTGCACAGCTCAAGGGGTCCAGCAGCCTCCGCTCCAAACCACCTGGGACCCACATCCTAGGGGTGGTCATCAGAGTCACATGACTACAAAAGATCACTGCTCCACCTTTTATATCAAATGACACACTACAGGGAAACTGAGGAGAAATTTCCCTCTACGAGCTTAATGTATGTAGCTTAATGTACGTCAAAAGAAAAAAAAGAATGAGATATCATGGATCAACTGTGCAGACTGTACTGCCCATAAAGCATAACTACTCTGAGAATACAGAATAAACCACTGTTTGCCCAGGACGACAAAGCAATCAAAGCAACTGAATTGTAGGAACTAAGATCTCCTCTTAGGAAAGCTAAAGGTACCCAGATATTTCCAAATAGGTGAATTTGTAACTCGAGATAGATAGATAGATAGACAGACAGACAGACAGACAGACAGACAGATAGATAGATAGACATTCACCAACAAATTTCATAAAAAAAATTTACTTATTAGTTCAGGTGAGTTTGTTGTTTCATTTTATGTTATATATGCCGTTTACGAGATTCACTCCTTGTTGCTTTTCTGTCTGTATTGATTGATGACATAAAAACACTACAAATCGATTCTTAATATATCAAATATAAAACCCTATCATCACTTTTTTTTTCTCAGCTCGGCACCCTAAACTTATAAGTTGTTTTTTTTTTTTTTTTAATGAAATGTGTAAGTGATCCAAAAATGACAAGGAAGACAAATGGCAGATTGCAAAGATGTACCTGCTTATTCATGAAGACATAAATGATGGGATTGTATACAGCTGCAGTCTTTGAGAAGAAGGCCGGTATTGAGCCCAGGCGAGGATCAATATGAATTGTGGGACAGGCAATGACAGTAATTGAGAATGCTGCGTACGGTGTCCATCCAACCATGAATGCAACTATCATTACAATGACCATCCTCGCCACCTCTCTGTCAGGCTTACGTGCACTGCCCAGCCTTCCATGAGTGTTCGATACCTGTTAAACATATTAGAGTTCTAAAATTAAACTAAATTAACATTCAATGTTATTGCACAATACACAACCAAACAAAAGCTTCTTAGCTGTTTTACCAGTTTTATTCATTTTTTGTTCTTTATTCATTTCTATCTAAATATCTGCTATAAAGCAAGTAATGAAAATAAAGATAAGAGGGTTTTACCAACCTTTCTAAGCTTCTGCATAAGTTTACCATAGGAGATAATGATCACACCGAGAGGAAGGATAAAACATGTAATGAAAAAGGTGATGATGTAGGTGTGGTCTGAGAAATCAGTCGAGTACCTTAAAAAAGAAAAACAGAGACTTTAGACCTCATTTTATCTTTCCTTTATGTCATCATCTTACAGGTACTTTTTGTGTGGAAAAAGTTTTGGAAAAATAAAATTTACAAGTGAAAGCACATGAACACTACCACAAAGTCATAATTATGAATGGGAAGCTCTTCTTTAAACCCCAAGTTTCCAAGTTGGCGGCATGTCAGCGAGAAAACATGTCAGCTGCATTGGATGCAGCATCTGTATTGTTTAATTTTTTTTCTTGTGTAATTTTGTTGAATCTGTATTGTTGACATTAACTTTAGTAAATTTGCAAAAGTTGCATGTCTAGTTTACCACATAATATGATGGCACTGTACTATTATGATAGAATCTTAACGATACAATTTACAGCATCTTCATAAATTAAATAAAAATGTAAAAACACACCTGATGCACATTCCTTATTAAGAGTTCCTTTTTTGTAGAAAAGGTACATTGCCATCTTGCTCCAACTAAAGTGACTTGAACTCATTTGACTTTACAATTTCAACTTCCCAAATAATAAAATTCATTACTTCCCAGGAGCAGGAGGACTTGAACACACCATTTGAGCACGAACATTAGTGTGGATAATAATGCTTAGGCAATCAATTATGTACTAATCTTTAACAGTAAGAGCACATGCACATTTTACACTTGCATAATATGCTTTGGGTGCTTTGTGAAGTGCTTTGTTCGGTTTAAACAAACATTGCAACAGATCAATTGAGAAATAAGCACCTGTAAGCTCAAGGAAGTTTCAACATTTGGATAAATTAGACTAAATAGACACCAATATTCACTGTTTTGCTGTTAGAGATCTCATCTGAAGAATCTACATTACTCTAGTGAGCATCTACATATGCCCCACAACAGTAAAAAAAAAATTCCCCATCCTTGGTCTTCTCTGTGTCACTTTGCATTCCCTATTTAAATGTTTTTGCACTGTTTGTGTTCCAAGGCCAAAGCTAAGCCACAGCCACAAATGTTTTGTGCCAGTCTCTTGAAGGCAATTTTTCAACTGATGGCTGCATGGCATCAGCCTTGGGTTTATAAGTGGTTTCTTTTTTTTTCTGTCACAATATAACACTCAAGAAGAAGCCTTGACTTGAACTCCTTGTCTGTCTCCAAATGATGCCACTTTAAGGAACGTGTGCAAGGCACATTAGTATTCATCAACAGCATCACATAACAGTGGTTGTTGTACTGTTAATACATGTCCATGACAGAGAAAGACAGAGATTGAAAGACTGTGAGCGAGAGATGAACAATATTGGATACAGAGTGAGTACATGACGGTATATTTAGTGAAATAGTATTGTGAGCTCACCAGTTGGGTTCACAGGTGGTGCCAATTTTGCTGACCGTATAACTGTTCCAGCCAAGAACTGGTGGGATTGTCCAGATGAACGAGAAGCTCCAGACAAAAACAAGGCCCATTGCTGCGTGCTTGCCCCCCAGCCGGACATTTTTCAGAGGACGACAGATCACAAAATATCGCTCAAATGCCAAGATTGCCAAAGACCACAAAGCCACAATCCCTAGAAACCAAGAAGGTACACCTATCATCACTGCACTTTGTCAGTGATTTAATATGTCCCTGTACTGAAATTTAACAAGAGATGAGAACAGAAGTTCAGCGTAATTTCGACAAATAAACTGAATTAATCAGATTCCAGCTTGCTTTTAAAAAAAGCTGTTATTTTACATTAAAAGCAATGAGCATCATGGGAAACAAGAACTACTAATGGATTTGTTGGATCAATAATGAAGATACAGAGAGTTTGGGGTGGAGATGAAGAGTCTTTTATTACTGTTGCTTACTAGTCCAGTGTCAGATGAGAAGTGGCCCATGAGAAGAGAAGAACTGCAGGGAGCTCAAATAAAACCCTGATTACCTGATTGCAGGTAACTATGGGAGGCATTTAGCCACCACATACATTTTTTTTTTTTTTTTTTTAAAACATCATGCTTTGGTGAATCACATTCATAAGATAAATGTCAAAATTATGAGATAAAGAGTTGACTTTTCTCATAATGTCACATTTATGATTTACCAAAGTAAGTTTTTTTTTCTTCTTATGTAGAATAAAAGGGCTGATTAGTCAAACAAAAACAACATGCACAGAATCAGGGCTTTGCAACTTTTCTATCTTGTTTTAAAATTTACTCTGTAAAACCAAATTGTCTTAGATTACTGGTACTCCATAATTACTACACTTATGATGGTGTAGTAATGGATGGATGGATGAAAATTGATGAAAATGTACCAAAATTTACTACAGTACCTATAGTTTAAGTATGTGCTGTGAAACCTCAGTAACCACAGATTTATTATTGTTTTACTGTAGTAACATTATTTTAACAATGATATTTTCTGTAAAAAACAAAAACAAAGAACATGCCAATAGAAATGATAAATAATCTGCAGAAAGAAAGAAATCCAATAGTTAATCACATCTATAGAGTTAGTCACTGTAACACATTTTTAACATAGTCTACAAAATGTCCTCTTTATTGAACGTTACTAATAAATATACTAGGATAATTCCTACATAAAATATGTAGGCTACTACTTATTTTAAAGTAATACATGTTGCACGTCTTGGTATTGTTATCTAATAACTTACCGAAAAAAGTGACAGCGAATCCTTCCAGCACACACGCCCAGACGCCCAGGAAGAAGTAGCCTCGTGCATTAGTTAGAAAACTTATAGTGCCTCCTGTCAGTGAAACTAGAAAATCAGCAACAGATAAATTAACAATGATGTAATTCAGCGGTTTCCTTAAATGTTTGAATCTAAACGTCACAAGCATAACGGTGAAGTTCTCTGCTAAAGACAGTGAAGTCACTATGAACATCAGACATGCGAGGAAAGTGTAATTCCAGGGCGCAACAGACTTGAGGGGACCCGAGAACGGATCGTCCGGTGTGATGATGTCGGTGGACTCGGTGACAAAAGACCCAAACGATTCCATAACAGCGGTTAGGGTTGGGCATTGGTATAAAAAAGATCAGGAAAAATCATAAAATCATCACTAGGGTGCTTCTTGAAAGTCCAAGACACATGTTTTATACTTACAGACACAGAATTTGCGTAATGTAAAAAAATATGTCAGTTTAAAAATAATTATATCAATTTAAACACTCAAAATGTGTATGTTCTATACGTCTTCTTATTGTTTATTTTCTAAATAAATACTAATAAATAAATAAATAAATATTCCAATCTTTTCTGATAAAGCAATTCACTTGAGGAAACAGAAGTCCAAAAGAGCGCCTTTGCGTCACAGGTCCGCTCGCTTTGCGTCCACAGTTGAGCATAAGTATGTTCATGCAGTTCTCCTTTATATATACAGTCGGTCAGCATGGCCATCTCAATCCCTCGAGGTAATGAAATAAGTCTATTTCTAAGTTTACCGAGAGATTTCGGAGGGGCGTCACGCGCTTTGCTCTCTTAAAGGTGCACGCAGTCGTTTTTTGCTAATGAAAAAGTTTGACACAAGTCAAACTCACAGTACCTTTGAAAAACTGTCATTAAAATAATACACACTCACATGAGATGAAGTCTCAAGGTATATCACTCTTCTAGAAAGAGATAAAACGGGGGAAAATGCTATTTTTTTTTAAATGGAGACGTTGCCTCCTCATGTACCTCCATATGTATATCACGTGACCAGTTGTGTCACCCAAAAACAAACCAAGAGGGGCATCAGGAGGCAGGTTCCTCTATCTACAAAAACGGTATATGTTCATCCTGTGTGTGTGTGTGTGTGTGTAAAATTAAATTAAACAGTTCACTCACCATCAGGCAATCCAAGATGTAGATGAGTTTGTTTATTCATCATTATAAATTTTGAGAAATTTGGCCTTACATCACTTGCTCACCAATGGATTCTCTGCAGTAATTATCGCTAATCAACACGACTTGATGTGTAAAGTCAAATGCTCTGTGTCAGAAACAAATCCATCAATGCGTTTTAACTTTAAAATAAAGTCCATTCTCCATAATAATGCTCCTTCCAGTAAAAAGGTCTATACCATGGCGTCTGCTCACATCAAAATCCACCAGCATTTTTTTAGAATGGTTTAAGCTGTTGTCCCTTTTAAATGGTACTTGCATAAATGGATCTGTGTATATTTCTCTCCTGATTCAGACAAGACCTTTTCACTGGAGATATATTTTTCCCTGCAATATTACTGATTGAAGTTTTGAAATGTCTTGATAATGGATTTGTTTCTTACAAACATGTGGCTTTTCACCTCACAAGTCATTCATTGATGGACTGGACATGTGTGGATTACTTGTGGATTATTGTGATGTTTTTTTATCAGCTGTTTGGACTCTCATTCTGACAGCACCCATTCACCGCAGGGGATCCATTAGTGAGCAAGCAATGTAATGCTAAATTTCTCCAAATCTGTTTTGATTTAGAAAGAAATATTTGAATCTCCTAAATATTTTGACATGAGAGATTATTTGATGAAAGCATATCAGAATGATCTTCTCCTATAATTTCCTGCCTCAAACTGACAAGAAGGGGAAATACCAGGAGTGATTTATCTACTACAAGATTAAACCACATGATTAGCTGTGCAGAATTAATTAAGAAATAATTAAGAAAAGTAGGAAAATGCAAGAAACAGAGATAATATCCAATACACGTGTCTTGTCTATAACATTCCTTACTGCCGTTCCTCTTCAGATACTTAAAAACAATACATTACCACGTCCCTTGTACATTTTAATTTTTGCATCATATGAGGATTGATCATCAGTACAGCATACAAAATTGATTTAGTTCAAGGTCTTAAAATTTAATTGCACAGAACCACAGGCATGACAGAACATAAAAGTGCTCATTTGTTTAGACTAATTGCTACTTTGCTGTAAAGAGAGGGTCAATTGTTTGTGAGCAGGTTTTTAAAGGGGTCATATGATGCGATTTCATGTTTTCCTTTCTCTTTGGAGTGTTATAAGCTGCAAAAACTAAAGTCCCAAACCCAAAGAGACTTTATAAAGTTAAGACTCATCCACATCCTCTTAAAACGTCTCGTTCAAAAACGCCCCCACATGTCTACATCACAATGTGGGAAAATTTGCATGATGTCGCCCAAATGTTCACGCAAAGAAAGAAGGCACAACTTTAATTCTCACTGTAGTATTATTGCTGCTTCCGCCATGTTGTGGAGATTCTGTGTGTTTCGTTGTGAAAGCGAAACTACTATGTTTGGTCATCCAAAGAGGACACAACTAGAAATCAGTGGTTAAGTTGTATTTACAACACTGTTCCAGAACAGTTTAACCAAAATATTCAGATGCGTGCAGTGCATTTTACAGAGTGTTCTGAACTTGTGAGAGTAGCCTACAATGACTCAGTGATGTTCTGACTCAAAGTCTGTCAGTATGTTTTCATATTTAAAGAATTTCCCACTGATGATTCAAACACGTTTTGTAAAAAACGACTCGTTTCAGGAAAGGCAAGGCATAGAGGTACATTATGTGGAAAATAATGTTTTATCTTAAACTGCATAAACACATTTCATTACACCAAATACACATGCTCTCTTTTAGCAACATCATATGACCCCTTTAATTAACTTGAGTAAGGTGCATCTAAGTAGTGCTAGGTTGCTTTGAGGATGGGTCGTTCTCTTTGAGGATAGATTAAGTTTGTGTGTGTGTCTGCCTTGGTCATCAACTTTATTGATTTCCAGTAATACTCATTTCAGTCCGTGCATAGTCGCTTAGTGATGTGCCCAATTGAGTCATACGGATCTCTGGACCTTTTAACAGAACTATCATCATGGGACACGTCAAGAAAGCAGTCTGATTTTTTTTTTTTTTTTTTGCACAGCTGCAGATTCTTGGTAGCAGTGGCATTAAAATTACTCTAGTCCCGCTGAGCAGTTAAACATTCTCATTTCTTTTGGATCAGAATTTTGACTCTGGCTCACCGTTGTAGATGACAGGCTGTCCATCATATAAGCGTAAGCTAATTAATACCAGCACTTTTCAATCGTGGCATTACCGTGGTGCTCTAGTTAATGGATTATTGTGATGTCTGGAAGAGTGATTTATTACTCTCTTATTTTCTTTTATGTGTTCACCTTTTTTGTGGTGGCATTTATTTGACAAGTGGTCTGCTAATAGCTTTGCAGTTGTCACATAAAAAAAAAAAAAAAAAAAACAATTGTAGATTAATGCAGTACATTGTACTGCACAAGTCTAATGTAACCTTTATAAATCCAAGAGTCATTTGAGCAAAAGCCATATTGGAGCTGTGAGCGAGCTGAGTGCAAAAATTTCTGTAAACACAGTGATTGTCAGTCAACCTTTTCCACCACAGAAGCATTACACATACAATCCACAGTTGGTTGGCCTTTCTACCATGAAGTTGAAAATGTCAGCCCATCTACCAGGAAGTCAATTGATTTAAATCTTATCTAGTGAATTCCTGTTTATTTAGTAAAAGGATGTAAATGCAATGTTTGAAGTAGTTATTGGGAAAATGTTAAGAGCTCATGTTGTTAAAATTACCATGTTGATCTGGGCAGCCATCCTTCGAGGGACCCCATCTGCCCCCCATGCCCCTATTCTCCCCTTCCCATCTGCCTCATTCTGCCCCCAGGTTTCTTCTGATGTCACTCTGACAGTTAGGACTACTTCAGAAATGGCTGAAGCTAGTTTAATCACAATAATATACATTGCCATTTGTGAAACACTTGATTGTGTTGGTTTTTCACATTGGTATGACATGCCTCTGCTTCTACATCTATTTTTAACAGTTTTTATTATTTTTAAGTATTATGCATGCATATTTATGACCTCATATTATTCTGTCTATTTTCTTTGTATTTATTATATAATAAAAAAACTTGCTACATGTACTGTGTTAAACTAACTGAGACTTTTTATAGCACTTGCATATTGTTGCTCTCTTGATGATTTTTTACTCATTTATATGAAGCGTCTGCTAAATGACTAAATGTAAGTAAATGTTACACATTAAATTTACATTCCATTAAAAAATTAAAATAAAACAATAACTAAGTGATGCAATTAGTTCCTTTTTTATGGACTAATGCGATGTTGTAAAGCATTATTTTTAAAAGTAAACTTTGCCCAACACTGACTGTGAAAGTGAAAAACTTACAGACCTCAAATATACACTTTTCCTTATTTCTCCCTATAGATTTTAACCAAATTTTTTTTATCAATTTGGATAAAATAAATTATGGGTTCCTTTTGCTTCAATTAGTTCAGAGTATTGTGGTGTACCAAACATATGTATTGACTTTTTATTATTATTATTATTATTATTATTATTATTATTATTATTATTTGTCTTTGTCTGGTTGTTGGAAAAGCAAAGATCAGCAGATTCCAGTGCCTCAACATACCTTCGTTCATGCTTTCCCTAATCTCTCTCAACAGCTGTGCTTTAGTATTTCTTGTAAATAGTTTATATTTTTTTAATATTTAGACCAGAAATGATTTATTATATTTATGTTCATGTATATTTATTTAAAAAAAAATGCGTCTGTCTAAATCGTTTGTGAAATAAACAAAAGTCTATAACACTGTCATGATCCTGCCCTCGTGTCCTTGATTTTTCCTAGTCTTGAGGCAGGATCATGGCAGACCCGTGTTTTGTGTACAAGCACATGGCCTTGTCTTTGGGCCATGTGCTTGTGTTGTCTCGTTCCCTTGCCCCGCCCCCCTTGTTAACCTAGTCGTGTCTTGATTGTCCCATCTGTGCCACCTGTCGTGTCTTGATTGTTCCCCCTATTTAGATCTCCTAGTGTGCTCTGTCTTGCGTCGGTTCATTGAGATTTGTTCCCTAAGAATTGTGATTCGTGATAATACCCTGGTAACCCCTTTAAGATACTGTGTTCTGTATACCGTGAGTGTTTATTTGTAGTCAGTGTTCTCTAGTTTTGAGTCTTTGTTTATCTTGCCTTATCGGTCCTGTTTAGTTATTTTGTATCTGCCCTAGTCCTTGTTTTCCCCCTCGTGGGTTTTTATTTTCCCCTTTTTGTAAATAAACCTGTTGTGTTGTAAATCCTGTCTGCACCTGAGTTCCTCCTTGCCAAGACCCTGACAAACACAGCATTCTTTTTATGAGTATTTCGCTTCCTTTATCTGTCACTAGATGGCGCCATATGCTTTTTTTATTACATTACATAATATTCTACATTTTACATCAAATGGAACGATATCCAAAAACACTTTCAGCTCTCTGTACGCAATAGCAATCACGAAATCTAGTCTGAAAATTATTTCTATTTTTTTTTTACAATACAGTGCAGATTCACTTCGTAGCCATATACACAAAAAAAAGTTGGTCACATTTTTTTCATTATTCTCTTACTGTGTCAAATCGCTGCAACATGATTACTTCAATTTCCTTTTTTAAATGGAGTAGTCTAAACGTTAAAGGTTTTTGAAAATATTTGTCATGAAGTACTTTATTTGAACTCTGAAGCAGATAATTATGCACCAACAATTAGTTCACTGGTAAAGTGGCGAGAAGAGTCAAATTTGCATGATTCATGAAATATTAGCCTACACATTTGACCAGTTTGAACTACTGGTTAACACATATAAAAATAATGATAAAAAAAAGGATCAAATGCAAAACAGTAGAGAGCAACAGTTGAATAGCAGTAAAACAGAGAAATATTGTTATTGCTTCATATGGCCACTCATTAAAGAGCCACTGAAATCTTCAGTCATTCCCATCTCTGAAAGAGAAAAATAGTACTTTTACTTGCCAAGAATCACATACATGTTTTACAGTTTCAAGAAATAAAAGGAAACAAATCATTTAAATTATTATGCATGTAATTCACCTTTTAATTGCAGATATGCCAGATGACCTAGCAGTGAGAGAAGATAGGAATCATCTGTGGAAAAAGAAAATAGACTACTTTAGTAAAAAAAAATATTATTGTTACTTTTTAAAAATACTACAAAAAATGAATAACCAAGAAAGAATCATATTTAACAATGGGACCAGATAACAAAATATTAATGTACTAACATTTTGGATTATTCCTGAATATAAATAGAGTTTAAGGTTGTAATGATAACAATAATAATAATAATTAGTCATTATAAATGCTTTAAGAACTGACTGTATGAAGATGCTGGTAAGCTTGAACTCTCATTCCACATGTCTCTTTTTCCCGTAGCTCTGTGTCTTACATTAAGACTTCTATAAGCATCTGCAAGGGAACCACACAACAATTGCAATAAAACTAATATTTAGTGTACTTGAAATATACTTTTGTGAATGCAATGAACTTACAAGGTCCTAGTAGGTACCCAGCACTGTTCAGAGTCCATCCCTTCTTTTCTGGATACTGTGGGATGAACAGAGAGACCCATGAAAGAGATGATGAAAAAACAAACAACTTGTTGAGCTTCAGAAGAGGCAATAGAAGATGTACCTTGAGGGTCATGCCATGGATCCTTGACATATGTGCAGTGAAGACACAGAGTGAGATACAGAGTAAAGCACAACTTGTCTGCATCTGTGAAAAAGACAGTCGAGTCTAGACTACATGTAACATACATCTTTATGTATTGTAGAAGAAACAATATTAATTTAAAAATTCATACATTTTTACAATTGCTGTTGTATTTATAGGATTTATATAATTTTTTCAACATTTGTTACAAGGAATTTGATCTTAAAAATAGCACTCTGTTAGCATCCTCCTCTGATTTCAATAATATCAGAAATCAATCAGAAATTACACTCCTAAAAAAAAATAAAAAAAAATAGAGGTTATTTTTTTTATATCTATGATTCCATGAAGACCATTAAACATACATACAATCTTTCCTTTTCACAAAAGATTATTTATTGCAAAAACGAACTTTTTTTAAGTGTATGCATATAATTGTTATTATTTAATTTAATCAGTTGTATCTTTGATTTTTTCCCTCAAGCTGTAAACTTCACAGACACAATTCTAAAAAATATTAAAGTAGTTAAAGCATTAAACACAACACAGATAATACTTACCTTATAAGAGGACAGATGCTGTTTATAAATATTTATTAAAAGAAATAAATGAATTCGAGAAAAAAAGAGACAGTCTGTAACCTTCAAATAACAGGTTTGCTGCAGGTGTGTGTCTGAATGAGGGACATTCCGTCTTTTATACACCCCGCGGCATATAGCATATTAACATAATGAAACTCTATTAGTACAACGGTCATTTGTTCATTTCTCATAATTACTGGTGCTGTTTACAGAGACGAGAGAGAGAGGACAGATGGAAAATGATGAGACAGAATTAATAAGAGAGTAAGGTAACACTGTACAGGACAGGAGGAGGATTGAAACAAGCAAACAAACATAGATAGAGTGTAGATCCATCTATCAATCTGTGTGTCTGTCTATCTATCCCTCCACCTGTCTGTCATTCTGCCTGTCTGTCTATCTATCTATCTATCTATCTATCTATCTATCTATCTATCTATCTATCTATCTATCCCTCCACCTCTCTGTCTGTCTGTCTATATCTATCGGATTGTGTCTCTGATCAAATGAGGCAATACTGAAATCCATTTCATGCCATGATGATTTTCTCCATTTAATAACAGCACTTTGCCCTAGATATAATTACAGGACCTACTGCTCCTATCCATCCATTAACAGGGAAACCTTAAAACATTCCACCTAATTATCTACAACTAATTGTGCTAAAGCTGCATTTGGGCATGGTAGGGGGAACAGGCTGACCAGGAAGCGTGTTGAAGCAGGGAATGAAAGCTGAAATTTCAGCCTCCTGTGGGAGGTATAATAGTGACCTCAGATGAATGAATCCTGATCTCTGCCCCTGTGTTTCATTTTTATGCACTCACTGAAGTTCATGCATATAGAAATAGTTGCTAGATGAAATAGATGAAAACAGATGCTTTTTTTATAAATGTCAAATCTATTAATTGTTGTAAATCTTGCAGCCAGTGGAAAACATGGAAACATCACAAAATGTAATAGCATGACATAATAATTTATATACCTTGTATTTCAAAATAAATGCTGCTAATTCAGAGGAGGAAGAGGGGAGGATATGGATCTAAAATGTGTAAGAGTGTGACAAGGATTGATATTTTATTTATGGTGGGTGTTCTGTACGTCTGCTTTTTGCTGGAGTTGCAAAGATGCTTTGCTCGCAGACAGGACCTCTCAAGCAATACAACGAATCAGAATTAAGAATTTAGTTTTACATGAAAATTTAGTTTTACATGATCTCATGTGAGGCCAACACATATAATTTACCCTCCGTGTAACATTACTGACCCTGCCCAGTTTATTTAAGGGAAGTTTACATCTTTATTTCTTATGTGAAACATTATTAAAATAGAAATGCCAGTTAGATGCTGATTATTTTAGATAAACACTGTTTATCTAAAACCTTATTTCTTGAGAAACCAGTTATAGAGATTTTATTGCAAAAATTTTTAATATTATCAAAATCAATTCTGGCCACAGTAACATTATAAAAATTGAAAATAACTAAAAACACTGGCTGTTTTCACCATCATACAGGATGTAGACCCTAAAAAATAAAATCAAAATTTACATAACCACTGAAGGATGTATTCTCAAATTGTCATAACAGCAAACAAAGCACTTTTGTCCCATTTGCTAGTGCTTGAATAGGTAATGGCATTCCTGTGTAAAACGATAGCTTTGGTTTTATTACCATAGGCAAGGAAATACGAGAATACAAGACACTTCCTGTACCCTGTTCTGTTTTTTAACAAAAACGGTCTTATTCAGCTCTCAGGTCACTCCTCTCATCTATGGATACTAATTTTCAGAGAACAGCATTTTCAATTGTTAAATTGTTTTGAGTGCAGAAGTCACAATGCTATTTTGATTCTCTCTCTGTTAATTATTATTAGGATCTCTGAAGACTGTCAAATGTCTGCTGGAACTGTGAGTCTTCATAGAAACGAAACTTGATGGGACATTTATGTGATGAGACAAACTTTTATCTTGAAAATTTTGTTTCTGTCAGTAGAACACCTAAAATGTTAAGAGCTTAGTTGTAACCAGCCTCTTGGGAATTGCACATGTTCTTTGTATAGGTTTTTGTAATACAAGAGTACATTTATCTGCTCCACTCAGCTATAACAGTGTGTTAAAATAAGCTTTAATTATCTGCAGTATTTTACATTGCTCACGGTTCTTCTCGCGGCTCAGATAGTGGGTGGGGTTCTTTTCTACACCCAGATGACTGAGGTAACTCAAGCATGAGAGTAAGAAGTCCCACCCATTTGGGTGTTTTTGATCTACATGCCTATAAAGCTTTAGATAAAAGCATTAATTGCCAGAGGTGTACCCTTGTATATGCTATTATATCATTAGAACTTTAAAGCAAACTTTGCCAGGTATATTGGGAAGTTTGAAACAAGATATCACCTCGACCATTATATCTCCACAGGCCAAATGCTGTGGTTGGCATGGAGAAGAAGATTGAGATGACTCTGTACCCCATTCCCACTACTACAGCATAGGCAATGCCACTGTCAATGCAGCATATGAAATCAAATATCCATATAATGGTAACACATTTTTCTTGGATGATATCCTTTCAAATCACACCCGTGAGATTTATGAGCAGGTATAGGGTTTCAGTTTGTACCCAGTGATTATTTTGTAAATTGTGCTCCAACATAACATGACATAGCTGTAACTGTATTCCGGTTGAGCCTTTTTTTTCTCTCTCTCTCAAAGGGTTGCAGTGAGAATATAAAGGAATGGCTGGACGAAAATCTTCTCATAATTTTGGTAGTTATTTTGGCCATTTCTGTGGTGGAGGTAAGCAAGCTGTCACCAAACACTTCAGACCCGACTCAGAAAATCCTAATAACTATAACCCTATACTGTCCAAACTTAAGTTAATGAGAATAAATAAAGTAAAATGGTCACTTCAGTGGATATGCCTCGTATCTTACTGTTGCCTTAATTGCACACACCACTGCTGCCCTAGAGAGTCAAATGACAATCATGTTCAGCTGTCCAGGTCTCGGTTTGTGACTAGTGTAGTGTGTCTGAGTGCTTAATGTTTGCATACCGAAATAATGTCAGTCATGTATCTCTTAACGTCTGGAATCGACTACACACATTTTAAATCTGAACACATTTTGAAACACTAGGCATCATACACTTGCCAACTTTGTACAGCTACAGACAGGCACACAGCGCCAGCGCTAAGGGGGGGTTAGACCAATGTGTGGGGGTGCTAAGAAAATAAATTATATTGATGACGTCAGAGTTACTTTATAAAGAAATTGGGCTAAACCGGGGCTATTACAAATTCTGATGGGGTTATAGCCCCCCTAGCATCGGTGTAGCGCCGTCACTGGTTACAGAGAAAAACTGTACATCATTCACTAAACGAATGAGGATCACACACTGCCAGATTTACTGTATTCCAGCCTTTTGTATTTCAGGAGATTATTTTGAAATACTGAGTGAACATGATCCCACTTATAACACGGTTCCTTACCGAAAAATTTATAGGTGGACATAAAATATTGACTCAAATTTATTTTGGAATCTTATCAACTCAATTGGCCTAGTAGTAAGATAAACAACACAACAGCATTACAATCAGTCACTGTGATTTAAGATTGCATTAGTTGCATTTGTAAGAGAGAGCAGTCAAATTAATTTCATGGGCCAAAAGGATCCTTTGTCTGTTGTCAGTAGTGAAGTGATATAGCCTATTAAGCAAAGCTCACAGAGAAGTTACTTTCAAACCCAGCAAAATAAAGATTTTGATTGAATTCCAGCTGGGAAGAATTAGTTAAACAACAGTAGATGTGACGCACCCTATAAATATTTGTTTTGAGTCATTCATATGTGTCTTTTTCATATGATTGTTTTTCTGTACAGTATTTGATTGTTTTATACACATTTTCCCCAAAAGGGAAGATTGTTAATGATCCTTGTTATTCAGATGTTAGTAATTTAGAGGATATAGACATTTATTTCATGATTCTCAAAATGCATGTGACTAAGAATGTTCTTGTTTGTTCGGTTTAGCCCTGGGGGAGAAAAAAATATGGGAGGGACAGTATAATATTTCACAATTGTTGTGCACACAAAGCAAATGACCTCAATATTGAGGCAATGTGTGCGATACTGTTCTCACACCATGTCTTTTAGCTGTAAAATATTAAAAAACTTAATTTGTTTTTAATTCTATGATGTTTAGGTGACAACAAGAGTTACACACTGGCTTTTAAAAATGTTTGAATTTAATTAAATTGTATCATTTTAAGTAAATTGTGTTAGTATAAAAATACACTTAAAAAAAACTGTAATACAACTACTGTTGCTAAATGAAAATAAAACAGTATATTTCTGCATGAAGTTGATTTTATGTCATAACGCCAGGATTTATGTGTTAATTTAAACTGAGGATCTAAATGGTACATGGGACACGTAATACCCCATAGCAAGTTATTGTTAGGGCAGGGAGGAGGACAGCACACTTGTTATCAGGTATCATATATATACATGCTGTATTCATTTCCCTCATTAATTCCAGAGCAACACTGCAGACTAGGAAGGTAAGAAATATATTGTCAGACTATATTTACAATCATTTTAGTCTAGATCATATACTTAATCATTCATTATACTTCATTACTGTCAGTTTGGTGGAGACATGAAGATGGGATCCCGCACATTAGTTCTGATCTTGCTTTTAGGTGCTCTCTGTGGTAAGTGGGAAACAATTTTGACCTTGTCCGAATCATTTTTCTTATAATTTGTCTATAATACACTTACAGTAAACTGGTTATGCTTTTTAAAGTATTTTAATCACTTTAGATATGATTTTCATGTTAATTATATATATATATATATATATGTATATATATATATATATATATATATATATATATATATATAAAATGTAAGATCATTAAAGTATAATGAATTCAGCACACAACAGCATTTTTTTTTTTTTTTGTATCACAATTATAACAAAGATTTCATATTTTTGATCTTACTAGTTGCACAGACACTGAAGTGCAACTACTGCCAGAAGATTGACATAGACCATCCCGACTGTGATAAGATAGAGGAGAAAGAGTGCAGCAGTGGTTTTGATAAGTGTATTACCATCAAAATGCATCCTCCAGCCTGTAAGTTGACCGTATTCTTTTCCTCAGATGCTAAAAGTTATACTGCATGTGTAAACTGAGATACAGGTGCATCAGTTGATGGAGTGCAATGATTCATAGTGAGTATTATTTAATGTGTGCGTTTCTTTTCGTAGACGGTGAGGTGCGCAGATGTGCAAACAGTAATGAGTGTGATGCTCAGGTGCCTCCTCAGGTGGAGAAGAAGTGCTGCAACACAGACCTCTGCAACTGATCTGCTCCATCCGCCAAATGTATTTCACAGTATGGTCTGTGATAATCTTATGCTACTTAAAATGCACCAACCATGCAGCATACTATCATTGTTATTATTTGACTTTAATTTAATATATAGGTAAATGTAAGTAGAGAGTAATATAAAGAAATAAAATCTGGCCAGCAAAACGAAAAACAATGATTCATTTTTTTTTTTTTTTATAAAACATTTGTGTGTGTGTGTGTACTATAAGAGTTTTGAAATGTAAAATTAAACTGCTCAGTAAGCATTCAGACAAAAATAACTTCTCACCCAGACCAAACATCAACAACAACAAATGCAGACACAGAAACACCACACAGTGCCAAAGAAAAATTTCCTTGACTATTTTTGTTCTTACTTTGTTTGCAAAGTCAATTCAGTTCCTAACATTCATCTGTAATGCAAATATTAATAATAATTAATAATATATATATATATATATATATATATATATATATATATATATAAAAATACAGATGCCTTAAAGGTACTTAATAGTGCTTTTGTTCAATGGGAACCTTTTCCTAACCATCACAGAGATAGTGGCCTATTTTGTTTAAAGAACATGAGCCCAACATAGGGAACGAAGGTTTTGTGTTTTTGTCAAGTGTTGAAGTTTTTGTAGTTTTTGAACTTCACTCACTAAATAGCCTGCAGCAGTACGTGTCATCAAAAATGGTTTCTCACATTTATCCACAGTTTTTTTCCCCTTAACATGGTTAATACAAGGTCTCAAGTAGTTTTGTCCTGTATTTGTCTAAAATATCTATATTAAACTCACTTCAAGTGTGAAATGTTTACTGCTCACTCCTTCTTTTTAGATGATTTTCCAAACTGAATTTAAATATGCTAATTTAATGGCATACTCTACCACTAGTTAACATTTTTGACACTTTTTTTTTTAAATAATACTACTTTAATTACAGATTTAACTATTTCCCACATGTATTATAAACAAAATAAAGCTTCTTTCTTTCACTATCTATGCCTACTCATATTTTTAATTGATCATTAAAAAATAATGAATTATAATTAAAAAAAGAAAACAATTGCAAATATTTTCTAAAGACAGTGATATATTTGTGTCAACAAAACTATCATAGAAAACAAATTTTAAATCAATGTGTCCAAAATCGTGAATGGTGTTATACATCGAACCTTTTTCAAATCATATTACAATTCACCAAACTGTCAAAAATCCATGAAGTACAATGGACCCTTTCCACAAGACTGAAAAACTAGAAAATGCGAAAAAGGTCAATTTTGCTTTAGGACACGAGAGAAAGAACAACAAGAGACGATATTGTTTAACTGTACAGCATAAAACCATTATATTATGTAATTACAAAAACTTAATTACGGTCATATTTTCCACCACATTTACTGGCTTGTTGCCTTTAAAAAACACTCGTATAATAACAGCTGTTTAAACTTCAGTAGGAGAAAAATTAATTGATTTAAATGGGATTTTCAGGCTTTTTGCAAGATTCTCTTTGTTTTGTGAACAGAACAGCAGTAACCAAAATGTGAACATTGCTCAAATGTTCAAAGCAGCTGACAAAGTCAGCAACAAGTTCAGAGCCCCTCTTCCTTGTCTATATACATATGGGCTGGCATCGTCTGAAATGCCGACACCGGCACGGTCACCGGAACAGTCAGAGAAATAGAGGTGGGCTCGGATCCCGACGGTGACGCCGGCAGGGGTTGGCTGTGCACTATGTCTGTCTGAGGCATGGAGGATGAGGACTCTGTGTCGCGGTGGGTGCGCACATGCTTGCGTAGGTAGGCAGCGAAAAGAAAAGCCTTTCCGCAAATATTGCAGGAATGTGGCCGATTAGTCGAGTGGATGCGCTGGTGTTTACGAAGCCCTGCTTTATTCAGAAAACCCTTACTGCACTGGTCACAGACGTGAGGACGTGGCTTGGGGTGCAGTTTCTCGTGTGCTTGCAGTTCAGCCAGCTGAGCAAACTCTGCCTGGCAGGTCACACAAACATGTGGGCCGGCATGCAAAGCTGAAACCACAGAATCAGACGGGGGAGAGACAGTGTGAAGGCTGGTATGGGCTTGCACTTCCTCCCATGTCCCGAATATCATATCACAGTGAGAGCAGGAGAACTGGGGAAGGGTGGGAGGAAACATCTGAGTCGTTTCAGGAGTGACCTGGACCTGTAACGGTCTCTCGGACAAGTGTGTCCTTTCATGTTTGCGCAAACTGGATGACACAACAAATGACTTGAAGCACTGCTGGCATTTGTAAGGACGCTCCCCTGAATGCACCCTTCTGTGTTTGTTCAGACTTGAGCGCTCCGTAAAGGACTTGCCACATTCCGTGCAAGAAAAAGGCCGCAGCCCGGAGTGAACTAGCATGTGGCGCCGCAGATCCCAAGAAGCGACGAAAGCTTTATCGCAACTTTGGCATTTGTAGGGCCGCTGACCTGAGTGCACACGCTGATGCACCGCAAGGTCTGCCGGCTGCCGAAACCTCTTAGTGCACTTGTCACAAGGGTACGGCTTGAATCCTTGATGCGCTCGTTGATGTCGGCGGAAACTCGAGGGATCGGAGAACATCTTGCCGCACTGTGGACACAAGAAGGGTTTTTCACCCGAGTGGGTACGAAGATGGGACTGGTATGAGGACAGCTGAGTAAAACCTTTGCCGCACTCTTCACACTGATACGGCTTGCTCTTGGAGTGGATTCGCAAGTGGCATGCCAAAGAGGACGACCGGGAGAAGGCTTTGCCACAGTCCGAACACAGGAAAGGCTTCTCACCTGTGTGCGAACGCTCATGGTTTTTCAAGTCCTTCAGCTCTGTGTATGTTTTACCGCACTGGCCACACGAATACGGCCGGTGGCCTTGGTGATTACGCCGATGCTTGCGGAACACTGAAGGGTCGGCGAAACTCTTCCCACACTCGGAACAAAAGTAAGGCTTCTCCCCGGTGTGTGATCGTTGGTGTACTTTGAGTTTGGATAGTGTGGGATAACTCTTAGAGCAATGAGGGCAAGAATGAGGCCTTTCACCACTGTGCTGTGTCATGTGGATACGCAGGCAAATGGCCTGCATAAATGCCTTGCCACAGTCAGAACAAACAAAAGGTTTCTCCCCTGTGTGTGAACGGCTGTGGTTGCGTAACTCCGTTGGAGTCTTGTAAGCCTTATTGCAGTGGGGGCACTGGAACGGACGCTGAGCAGAGTGGGAGCGCTGATGCTTGGAAAGCTGCGCGCGGCTGGAGAATGTCTTTGTGCACTTACCACAGGTGAATTGCTGCGGTTTGTCTTTACCATGTACCGACAGCTTGTGGCTCTGTAGAGCTGAAGAGCTGGTAAAGACCTCTTGACAGGTCGAGCATTTAAAAGTGTGCAAAGTTTTTGGCGGTCTCCCTTTGCCTCTTCTTCTTGGAGGTTGTTCTGATGAGTTGTCTGGTTCCTTATTGAGCTCGGTCTCAGAAGGCGGTGGTGTATACTGCTCTGTGGTTGGTGGACTACCTGGATGAGGTGAAGCCATCCCGATGATGCTGGAGAGAACAAGATACACAATGAATACCTTTAATTTGTTTTAATTTATAATTAATTTACTTAATTTACTTGGTTATTATTCCACTTACATTTGGCAGATTAATTTGTATATACTTATATTTATCATAATTTACATTCTCTGCTGTTAATAATAATAATAATGATTATAATTACATTTAATATTATTATATATGAATTATTAATCTATAATAATATTGTATAATAATTACTATTATTATTGTTGTTGTTGTTATTATTAGCCTATTATTTCTTTAACTTGACCACTGACCAAAAAAAAAATTTTTTTAATATATTTTTTCCCGTCATTTAGTATATTTTGTCTTATGACAATTGTGGCAAATTTAAGTTAACACAGATTTATGTAAGAACAAATTTTGCAGTAACTAGCATATTACATTTGGTGTGCTAAAGTAAAGAGCACATAAAAAACTAATATGTAGTATTTTGGCAGAAAACATGGTGAATATTTATGTTATAGTTATGTTATGAATATACAATGTTAAAGGGGTCATATGACGTTCCTAAAAAAATAACATTGTGTATTTGGTGTAATGAAAAATGTTCATGTGGTTTAAGGTTTCTGAAACGTGTCAATTTTCACAAAGCTCATCATTCTGAAAAGCGAGGTTTGCTCCGATTGGTCAGCTATCCAGTGTGTTGTGAATGTGTGTTGTAAATACAACTTAACCACGGATTTCTAGTTGTGTCCACTTTTGGATGACCAAACAAAGTATTTTGGTTTCGCAACAAAAAAAACAGCATCTGTCTCCACAACATGGTGGCGGAAGCAACAATATTACACTGAGAATCAATTACGCCTTCTTTTTTTGCGGGTACAGTTGGGTGGTGTTATGCAAATCTTCCCACACAGTGACGTAGTCATATGGATGTGTGTTTAAACTAGGTGTTTTAGGGGAGCATGGGCAAGTTTTAACTTTTAAATATAATATCTCTTTGGGTTTGATACTTTAGTCTTTGCATCATTAGGGATCTTTTCTATTCACGAACAGCTTTAACTCCAAAGAAAAAGGAAAACTTGAAATCGCATCATATGACCCCTTTAATTCGCTGGGATGGGGCAAGCAGCACAAAATGGCGAGCATTAGGACCTCAGGGACAATAGGGGAAAACGCTCTTCTTCTCAAAAGGAAGTTGGCATCTGAGCTGCTTGTGTACAAAACTGAATTACATTTCGATGTTAAAAGAAATTAAACATAACGACCATGACCAACTCGAAGCAATGCAAATGCAACACAGTGGCAATTCAAGGAGCTAATGAACATGTCTTTAACGCATGCAAGTACTCTTTTATTTTGCACTATCACACAAAATGGCTGGCTTTAGGACCGCATGAACACGCGAAGCAATTTGCAGTCGGAAGCTTACTTGGACGCTTGTCACTTCATCATAATCGATGCATTTTTGTGGCCGTTTTTTAATCTCTTTAGTATGCCTACAAAATGTGGATTACGTTACGTACCTTTTGTGCTCTCAGGAGAGAAGGGTGTATGAATTTCAAATCGTTCAATCCCAGGAGGAGGAGAAGAACGGCGGCTTTAGGACCACGACGAAATTATCAAGTGAACGCCGAGATGTGAGCCTTCATGACTTCCTCACTCACCACCTGGGAATGCCTACTAAACTATAGTTTTTCTGTAATTAAGAAGCTTTCAAACCTCTGCTGTGTTGGTGTTCTTGCTTTGTTTCTACGGACTCCAGTGCACGGTGAGTGGGGTGAATGGGGAGGAGAGACTGAGAGCCTGTGGGAGGAGAGATATCTATCGCTTCAATGTACGTGGATGTGCAGTTGTTCTGGGCATATAGAGTTATATAACGAAATCTGAATAGGCTGAAAATTAATGGTGCGGTTACCTGTCTAATAATGTGTAACTGTGTATTTGCAAAGGGTTTATTTTAAGAGTGGACATATACTGAGCATTTTTGTATTTTTAATAATACAAGCTGTTATTTACATTAATGACAACATTAAAGAATAATAATAATAATAACAATAAGAGGCTTCGAAAATATAATGTTATGGGCCGAACAAATTCCTAAAAGTTCTAATAGCTAAATAATGTTTCATTGTTTAACTTATATTATAAGAGTAGCAATTGCTGTTTGCATTTGTGGCGATATTACAAAACTAGAACATTGTTTGTCACTAGTGAGCAAACTTTTTGCGAAAAGCTGGGACTAAATTAATTCATTAAATTATTCAAATAATTGTAAAGGGGGCTTGAAATTATATAAGTAATGTTTAAACCAGACTGTATAAAAACAGGTTTAAACTAACGTACGGACTATTTTCACTGATGCACATTTCCTGTTTCCTAGCAACAAGAGCAGGAAGTGAGTCGAGTGGGATGGGGGTAAAAGACAATTGGTAGAAAGGAGGACGAACACGCCCGTCCTGAAACTAAAAAAAAGTGAACGGAGTGTCATCATTACTTACACCAACTTCAAACACGGAGACTGCAACATTCAGTATGTATATTACTAGCGTCATTTTTTTTGTATCAGTAGGTTAGTTTTAGCCGCAGGTTCTAGCCGCCAAATGCAGACTAGCTCGCAACGGGATGGGATGCTACAGTCTTTCCCAAATATATATTTTATTCCGTTCATCTCAAGGACAGTTTGTGTACAGTATTAATTTAGACTACGTCTAGAGGACTATTAAAACTATCAAATCAAGATTGTATCTGTGTAGCTAGCTGTTAGGCTAATTTACCGGGGAAGTGTTTACCGTGTCAGCAGAGCTCCATTGTGTGAGGCAGTCTGTCATCTAACTGCTGGAGCCCGTGAGGTGATCCTTCATGTTGTCCACTCATCTGTAGAAATTCTATCTAAAATCCATTATAGTTCAGAGATGCTTTCAGATCCAGACAGATATGCTGTATCAGCATTATTTTATAGAATGGATATAAAATAAAAAAAAGAATAAAATATGTGAGACTGAAGGTTTCATGATTGATGGTAAATAGGTATGAATAGATATAAAAATCAATGTATGGACTTTGTTTTTATATAGCAAGTTGGTTTAATCATTGCTTGTATAAAAACGGGTGTTTTTGTACTATTAATGAAAACTTTTGTTATGTGAACATTAAAAAAGTGTGTATAAAAGGGGCAACTCATCCAGAAAAGAAAAGTCATTATTTATCCTATTAAATCCATCTTATTTTGTCCCAAGTTCTGGTCCCATTTTAATTTTAATTGATTAAAATGGTAACAATAATAGATAATCTGTTTTAACCTTGTCTCAAACTCCTATTTACTCACCCTCAGCCCTGTTTGAGTTTCTTCTGTTCTTCAAACAGCATTAAAGGAGATGTCAGGCACAATGTCTGCTTCAGTCAGCATTTACTTTTATGGCATTTTTAGTCCATACAATAAAAGTGAATGTTGAATGAGATTCAATATGTAAAGAATATCAGAACATGAGGTTAAATGATAGAACCATCAGAATCCTCAGTTCTAGAATAATTTTCTCAACAAACGAGAACAGTGTTTTATTTACAGTAATGTTAGAATACTTCCTTTTATTGATTTATTCATTGGTTATGTAAACTCAGAGCTTTTTCTGTCTAGACTTAGTCACATTAGAAAGTAATGTTAATGTTAGCTTTTTATCATTTTCTTATGCATCTGCCCAGTGCAAACGTAATGCTAAATAATGTATTGGTTTTCCTGTTACAGATTTCATCCAGTGTCTGCGCTTGCATCATCTTCCCAATGACGTTTTTCCAATGGAATGGAACAGATTGTATTGTCAGCTAATTTTTTGAATGTTGCTTTTACAGTCAGACCTCTCAGAACGGGCCAATTTGATAATAGCGAGGACAGGTGTATCCCTCACACTCCTTCAAACTGGCTCTTGTTGACATTTCTTATTATAATACTATACCACTATAGCTATGCAAGAGCCAGGCCGGACCAAAGGCTTTTTGTGTAGACATTGTGGTGTAGTATGTGCAAGCATGCCCAGTCTTTTGGAGCATACAGAAACTTTTCATCAGTCAGAAGAGGAACGGAAGTTCAAATGTGTTGAATGTGGACGAGGCTATAGGCATGCTGGCAGCTTGGCTAACCACAGAAAAACACACGAGGTTGGCTCCTTTCAGTGTCATATATGCTCCAGGAAGCTCTCTAATGCATTGGCTCTCAAAAGTCACCTGCGCATCCACACATCTAGAAAGAAATATTCTTGCACAGAATGTGGAAAGACTTTTCGCCTTGCAACTCAGCTGGTCACCCATCAAAAGACTCATCGCAATAAAGATTCTCAACTCAGGACAAAGGATTCTGCAAATAGTCTTATTGAAAGTAATTATAAAGATGTTGAGATGCTGCAAATAGATGAGATGGATTTTGACATTATACCAGATTTGCAGCCAGACATGAAGCTAAATATTGCTCCAGTGAGCAGCCTTAGTAATGGTGCAGTGTCAGAACACATTTCAAATTCCACCACCGAAAGTGACATGGCAGCTGAAGATGATGCTGGAGACAGACCGTTTAAATGTGACTTGTGTGACAAGACATACAGACATCATGGCAGCCTCATAAATCATAAGAAAACTCATCAAATGGGAGTATTTCAGTGTCCAGTCTGTTTTAAACAGTTCAATAATCTTTCTGCACTTAATAGTCACCAGCGAATCCACAGTAAAACCCACGGTCGTCTCAGTGTGCAGACCTTTAAAGCTGCCCTCACAGACTGCAAGCAAGAACTTGCCCCTCGTGTTATGCCACAGAATGGTGATACTAAAATACATTTTTGTCATCTTTGTCAGGTTGCTTTTGCTAATGATGATGAGTTTCAGAATCATATTCTGTTGCATAACTCCTCCTCTGTGTCATTTGAGCTCCCTACCAACTTGTCAGAGGAGCACAGTTTCGCTTACAATGATAGTGTTACTCATTCTCCAGAGTCTAATCCTTATCCCCCCTCTAGTGACACTCCACCATTGCCTCCGTTACTCGATAAAGCTATTGATTATGACCAATCAGATGGGCCATTGGAAAATGGTCATATTTATCTACCCAACTCTTTAGATGAAAATCCATTGACTCTGCATGCTCAGGGACAGCCAGTGGCTCTACCATCAGAAAACCTCAACCCTGATCATTCAGCACAGGGTACTGATAACATCAAAGTAGAAGATGCTGACAGTTCTGATCGCCGATTCAAGTGCAACATCTGTGGCAAAAGCTACAGGCATGCAGGCAGTCTTATAAATCACAAACGATCGCATCAAACCGGGATCTTTCAGTGTTCCATCTGCCACAAGAACTACCCACATTTGGCAGCTCTACGGAGCCACCTTCGGATCCATAAGGGGAGGCCCACATCTTTGCCTGCTAGTTCTGAGGGTGACTGGCTTTCCTCAGAACCCTTGACGCATGAAAACCAACAGAACTGTTTTCCATCAAATGAGGAAGACGTTAGTGGAATATTAGGCCTTTCTCAGGACCTGGTAGATTCTGTGCAGCATGAATCTGATGAGGAGCATGTGAATGAGCTGAATGCTACTGAATTTCATGAGCAGTTTGACAATTCCTACTCAGATGAGCACCTACCTCAGGATGAACACCTCATGGAGAGGCACATGTGTGCTGACTGTGGTAAGACATTTACTGATATTGCAGGAATCAAGTCACACATGTGTCCCCTCCTGAACCAGCAGTATCAGACCATGATGAATGACTCACCCGGTCACATGGACTTTCACAACACAAAGCATCAACATTTCTTAGGAGAGTCAGGTGAAGATGTTGGTTTTGAAGGACATGACAGCAGTGCAGCGGAGGCCTATTTTAGACAGCAGACCTTTCATGACAACATTCACGGGCCGATGAATGAGAGTGAAGCTAAAGCTGAATGTGAAGATGAGGATGATGATGATGATGATGAAGAAGAGGATGATGAAGAGATGTATCAGTGCTCAGTGTGTGGGAATCACTATACTAGCATGCGTGCACTGCGAAGCCATCTCAGAGGTCATACTCAAACTCATGCGGCACCTTCAGCATGTGGCCCATCATCCTTGTCTTCTCTAGAGGTCAAGAAAGATGAAATTAGTGAAAATCAGCAGGGTGACTGCAGTCTGATTATCTGCAGCACTTGTGGAGAGAGCTTTACAAAGAAACCGGACCTACAAGCACACCAGCTCCTACATAGCAATATGGAAGGTAATCCACAAGAACAATTTGTATCCAACCACCAGAATGAGGTCAAACCAAAAGTGGAAATCGAAAGTATTATTTGTGGGAAATGTGGCATAAGCTGCAGCGATATTTATTACCTCAGTAACCACAACTGCACAGGACAACGAGATGGACAAGTGGGGGAGAAGTGTGGGGAGAAACCGCTTCTTAGAAGAAGATTTCATCAAGAACTTTTGCAGGAGAGTTCACATGATGGAGAGCGTCAGTACAAGTGTGACCAATGTGGTCGTTCGTACAGACATGCTGGATCATTACTCAATCATAAGAAGTCTCACAAAACTGGAGTGTTTCGCTGCTTTGTTTGCCAAAAGCGTTTTTATAATTTGCTGGCTCTCAAGAATCACCAGAGGACACACTTTGATGTTAAAAAGTAAGTGTTTAAAATATATATTCAGATTAAACCTCAAAATTTGATTGCTTTGAAAACAAAAGTGATTGTATAAGATCATAATTAATCTAGAAGTAATTTTTCTTTCTCTACCAGGCATAGATGCACAGAATGTGGGAAAGCATTCAAAATCTATAAACAACTGTTGAACCACCAGAGGGTACATCAGGAAAACAAGGCTAAGATTGAAGAGCTCAACAAACAAATCCAGACGCTCATGCAGATGAGTGGGAATGCGTCAGGAAGTGGAATGCAGGCACTTAATTCCAGCAGAAAGAGAATGAGCAGACGCCATAAGCTAAGGCAGACCTCTAACAGTGATCAGTCTAGCCAAGAAAAAGAGTGCCAGATGGGAGATCCCAGGGACCCTCGCCCTTTTGTCTGTGATCAGTGTGGGCGAAGTTATCGGCATGCAGGAAGCTTAGTCAACCACAAAAACTCGCACAAGACCGGTGAATATTATTGTGCTTTGTGCAACAACACTTATTCCAACCAGCTAGCAATGAAGAACCATTTACGAATACACTTTTCTGTCAAAAGACACCGCTGCCAAGACTGTGGAAAGGCCTTCAGGGGAAACAAACAGTTACTCAACCACACTTGTTCAGCCAATAAAAGAAATGCAGCAGCAAGAAGAAAGGTCAAGGGCCAGAAACAAGAAAAGAATTTGACTTGCAAGCAGTGCCATCTTGTATTTCCAGATACTGAACTACTTGAAGGACACACCTGTAGCAAAGAGACTGCCCCTGATTCTGTCCCCCCAAGAGATGTAGATGGTGACGATGATGCAGACCTAGAAAAAGAGGAACGACCATTCAAGTGCAACATTTGTAGTCGCAGTTACCGTCATGCTGGGAGCTTGTTGAACCATAAGAACACTCACAAAACCGGCCGTTTCACCTGCTCCTTCTGTGCCAAGCCCTTTTCCAATCCCATGGCTTTACGAAACCACACACGCATTCACACGCAGAAAAAAAAGTATGTCTGTCCTACTTGTGGTAAAGCTTTCCGTCTCTCCAGCATCCTGTACAATCATCAAAAAATCCATGCACGGGATGTAACTCATTACAGCTGCCAAACATGTGGCAAAAGCTTCCAGGGAAAATCTGGGCTAAAGAGACATCGCTGTTACCTAAATGGCAATCCAAACTCTACTGTAAATCAAGATGGCGTGGACAAATGCTACACGTGAGTCATCTCTTTTCGTAAATTTTTTTTGTACACCTTTCCTTCATCTGATCTCAATCTTTTACTTTGTTACAGGTGTGATCAGTGCGGACGCTCCTATAGACATGCCGGTTCCCTTCTCAACCACAAGAAGTCTCATTCTGCTGACCTCCTTCACTGCACTCTCTGCCTCAAAACATTCATGGACCCTCTGGATTTAGAAAGCCATTCTCAGATGGCTCGCCACTGCTGCCCAGATTGCGGAAAAACCTTCTGTGAGTTTGCACACCTGCAGAGCCACATGGAGGTGCATAGTAAGGGACTCCCCTATTATTGCAACATGTGTCAACAGAACTTCCCAAACCTGGCTAGTTTTCAGCAGCACCAGGAGCTCCATGGCAGTTTGCAGGGGCAGTCACACCATGAGCAAGGTATGCAGATGCAGCAGGATTCAGGCTGGGACTCGGCACTAGACCAACAGATAGGAATTCAGAGCCTTCCTAAGATCGATTCAGCCTTCAGCCAAGCGTACGGATTCCCTGAGCCTCAAGACAAACAGGAAAGTAGCAAGGGACATAGTAGGGAAGAGAAAAGTCATGTGTGTGAGCACTGTGGGCGCACTTACCGCCACGCTGGTTCGCTGCTCAACCACAAGAACAGCCACAAGACTGGTTCCTTCTTCTGCTCTGTCTGCCAAAAGGAGTTCACCAATCTCATGGCACTGAAGAATCACCGGCGCATTCACACAGAACCCAAACGCTATCAGTGCCTGGAGTGTGGCAAGGCCTTCCGGGTCTCCACCCAGCTTATCTGCCACAGGCGCATCCACACCAAAGAGAAGCCCTTCTCCTGCCTCCTTTGTGACAAGCGTTTCTCTAGCAAGTCCAACCTTCGGCACCATCAGAAGATGCATCAGAATACCCAACAGACTTACGAGTCCTCCTTCAACATGGATGATGATGCGTTCGTGGGACTGGGTGTGGACCCTTTTCTCTAAGGCCATGCTCCAGTCTTGCCGCTCCAAGGGAAGATTTCAAAACAATATTATATTGCAAGACTCTTTCTCCGCCTAAGGCCCAAGGCCAATAATCGTACAACATCAGGTTTTCTGCTGTACTTGTCTAGATTGTATCACACACAGATGCTAATCTCGGCATGACTTGCCTCCTTTACTGTTGTGTTTTTAAATATTGTTCTTTAATGGACACTTAAGACTGGCATTGATAAGATACTACCTCTGGCACGGACAGTAATACTCTATAGACATTTTAGAATAAGCGACAGTGCCTGTCAGAGATCATTTTAGATTTTTTATTTTATTTTAAATTGTTTTGTGTCCCCAAACAGTGCACAAATTGTTTGGTATTATGATAGGTCTCAGACTGAGTATTTCTGTCCAGATTCTTACCTAGTGCTGCCTTCAAGAGCCTGACCAACTATTTGGCATAATCGGAGGGGGAACAAAACAAGCTGTTATGATTGTTAAAGGTATTATGGGGATAAAAGGATAGATGCTATCCTTCTAATTATGTTTGTATTAAGTGCTTCCATATTTTCAGGATATCATACTGCTCATGGTAGATATGCTGTAAGCATTGTCTCATTAAGACCAACATACTCTTGATGTCCCTGCAGTTTCATAATGGATGACACTGGTAAGGCTGTTAAACAGCAACCTTCACTTTAGGCCTGTCTTGTAGAAAATCATAAATATATTTATTTATTTAAATAGAACTATTTATACCTTATAGTAATATTTTAAATGTAAGCATATTTCTTGTCTTTAATACTATTACATGTGGTACACATTATGCATGGTATTAAATGTGTGATAAATTCTAGATTGGTCGTTTACGTAATTATTGTAGGTAATGAATGTAAACACTTAAGAAATACCTCTTTAAAAGCATCCACAACAGCATTTTTGAAAAGACAACAGAAACGTTTCACTTTTGTCTTAGTGCATACTTTTCTAGTAAATGTTTTATGAAGTGGAAGTATATTCAAGATTTTGGAGCACAAAAAAATTAGACACCCCAACCCCCTCAAAAAACCCCCATAAAAATCCATGATTGGTCAGGCTCTATTAGGCCAGGAATTCACAGACTAAACTCTTCAATGTTTTTTTTTTTTAAATGCTCAGGTCTCACTTCTTACTAGATGCAATGTAAGGAAATACATTTAGCTTGATGCTTCGAGCATCAAGGCTTCTGTGTCTGTCTTTGATGCCAGACTAAATTTCAATGTGCCATTTCATATCACCATGTACTTGGATTAAATTATTTGTAAAATGGTATCCTATTAAGGCCTATAGATCGGTGCTTACTGATTATCTAAGAGTAGAAATTGCAAACCTATATGTATTAATGGCTTCAGTGCATTTGACAAAACTTAAACTGACAACTGAGACTCCCTATAATCAGTTGTGTGTATCTTTAATATTAAATATTTATTTTTGTTCACATGATCAATGTTTCTCTTTCTCAAGTAGTGACCTTAATTAGCAGATGATCTTTAATCGTAGGTGTTGATACCCTCACTTTCTTGAACTGAATAAAGATGATATAATAGTGTGTTTTTGCTTTTATTTTTAGCCGCCTTGTATTTTATCTAGCTTTTACACTTTAATTCCTTGCAGAATATGCAAATGAGTAGATGGGTTTATCATTCTGCTGTCCTATTGTTTCTTCAAGTGTGAAGACTACAATTTAGATGCTTTAAGAACACATTTAGGAAAGAAAACGTGAACAGACAAATACAGTACATTGGTTGTCTCTTTAATGCATTAAAATGCATGGTTTCCTCTGCAGTCTGTGGAGTAATTGTGAATGAGTAAAGGCACACAACCATCTTTACTCGAGACTGTGACAGTGCTGTGCTGTGCATGCTTCACAGGTTTATGTTTATCAAGATTCTGGACCAGCTTCTTGATCTTTCTAGATTTCTGACAAACATGGCAGTGGTGAGGTACATAAAGTATTATTGGGAATTGCTGCATAAAAAGTGCTTAGTTTTTTAGAAAAAAAAATAGGCAATTTCTTTAAGCAAAATATAGTTTCTGGGTTGAAATGGATCTCAGACCTTTTTCTCACAGGTTCTGTGAGGTACTCTTGCTAAACATGCTTGAAGTCTTTCAAACAAGTTTATTTCATTACTCCTCAGCATCTGCTGCATATAAATATATACATTTCCTAATGCCCATAGCTAGTTAAACAAATCTTAAACATATTTTACTAAGCTGAAAAGATAAAACACGAGAGATTAAATGTATCATGATACATGTATGCAAATATCACACTAATCTATCTAATCTCTTATGCGCATAAAGGTAGGAAAACTAAGATTGAATCTGACACCTGCGGCTCTTTTAAAGAATCTATTAATGTCAGATGGCGACTGTTCAGGTCATCGACTGCTGTGTCTTCGCTGGTCTTCAGTGCCTCCACATCTCCATCAATGCCATAGACAGGTTGCTGAGCCAGTCAGTGCAGAATACTGTTGTACAAAGGGCTACATCTATACAGTGCGTAGTATTCCAACACTATAAAAATAGATAATTAAACTATACAAAGATAACAAATACATTCAAATGGCTATGTGCCATACTAAGTCTGTTTAGAAGGCATATGTGTAAAAAAGGATAATCTCTAAGTCTGCTATGTTAAACTAGCTCCGGTTATTTGTGTTTATCATGTTCGCAAATCTAACAAGGAATATTCAGGTGGAAATGCATCTACGGTGCACTTTTAAGTGCAACATGAATGGCCACAAATTTGTGCAAAAACCGTGTAACTGTAGCATTTTAGGGGTTCCAGAAAAAAGGAATATAAAATATGCTATCTTGCTGTCTGTAGGATGCAACTTAGCACCTAAGGCTTGCAAACCTATTCTGCACAGTGGGTGACAAGGAATGTCTCAGTGCAGCTTTATGTGCATAACCATTTGCTATGCATGACATAGCCTACTAATGAAATAAATTAGACAAATCCGATGCTACTCATAGAACACTCTGTGGTTGAGGTACCAGCCAGTGTTTCACGATCCGGAGCATTAATTCACTGGAGTAATAGTCCGTTTTCATATGCTGTCAGCTTGAGTTCCATGAGCTGCAAACATTTAAAAGATTGCATTTGAACAAAACTAGTTTCCTAAATGCATTTCGAAGCATCCTAAGAAGTGTTGCATTTTTTCAACCCTTACCTTATGAAGAACCTATACTGGATAAAGGGGTCCTGTTGTCTCTTCAATTGGTTCTGAGTTGTGGAAAGAAAAAGTTGAGTTAGTTTTGAGTCCTGCTCTGAAATAAGAGTTTTGTTAAAAAAAGACGCTGTAATGTTAACATCTCACCACGTAAGGTCCTCCTGGACCTGCACTGATGTACTAGAACGCCTATGAGCAAGGCTCCACAAACAATTACAGCTGCCAGGACAGATAAACTGGTAATTGCTGCCACCCTCCAGGAATCCGAAGCCTCTGAGGGCGGGCCTTAAAAACACAGGACAATGTTACTGGAAGATCTCCAGCTCTTCACATAATACAGAAAGAATCTGACCACTCCTTTTCTGTACGTAATCTTTGACCTATTGCAAAAGCATCTACTTGCAATGCATTCTCATGAGTGTGTAACTTTAGCAATGGTGATGGGAATATCAGACCATTTTAATGACTTGAATCTTTCAGTCTTGTTCAACAAAATTAACAGTTTTTTAAATTCAAGTTATCTTGTTAAAATTAAATTTCGCATTGTCATTCGCAGTCTTTGAAAATAGTAGAAAATAGGAAAAATAAGCTTACTTATAAGCACTAATAGCCTATGTAGGCTGACATTAATTTTAAAGTAGGCAATGCCTCATATGTAAGGATAAGGTATCTACTATTAAGGTGCAAATAAGGTACAAACATGTAGGCCTACCTTTAGTTTTTGTATATTAGGGTTACCGCCTTAGTAACAGGTCTTTGTATTTTTTTTAATGAGTGTTCGTTAACTCTCACTTTTATTCATACCAACTGTTTGATTGAATATACTCACATGTGTCACATGATGGGGTTTTCGGGTACTGTTTGCATATATAACAAGGTACACATTGTGCGACATCTTTGTTCCAGAATTCGGAATTCGAACAAAGGGCTGAACCTGCCAAAATTGAACAAAGAAGCACACACACAAAAAGGTGTCAAATAGCGGTAGCAAATTACAGCCAAAAAGCTGACAAAAACAACTTCCCCGCACGCGTTTCCTGGTAACTTGGGGTGGGTTCGAGATTTTGCACGTTGCTAAATTACTACTGAATAAGAAGATCCAAGAGCTTTCTTCGCCCTGCCTCTTTTTTCATATGAAATGAGATGGGAAATTCCGTTGAAGTGATGCGGTGGTGCTCTCGCGGGGAAACGGTAGGCTATTACTCATGCTCTGTGTGCGTAAGCAAGTCTGAGCTCGATCACGGCCAGACTATTATGATGCGGACCCTGAGTGCATGCAAAGTGTCCTACTGCGAGAACCGAGGACATGGAAAAGCGACTTCAAGAGAACTAATGGAGTCATCCGTGAAAGCTCAAGCTGCGGGGCTTCCGCACATGCTCGCACTCAGGGGAGATATATAAGCTACGTTAAAGGAAATAGCGGTAAGGCAGGTACCACAGACAGTCTTTCGCATAAACAGCTGCGGTCTACATATGATTAACATCTGCAAACTAATCAGCTGCAGTACTCTGTCACGTGACTTCTAGAACACCGGCAGATTCCAGACTTCCTCTTGATTTCTCATCCTTGTGAAGTGCGGCGCTACATGTATCCCTATCAAATGACAATTACTAGTCGGAGCAGCTTAATTAAAATAAATAAAAGTGCAAATTGAATTTCAAATCTATTCTTGACTAGTTGTGTGACGAACAACGTATGGCCCTACTGCTCACGTTGATTTGTAATCTGATATTGGTCAGGCATTATAGCCTAGGCTACTGTATTAAAGAGAAACGTAAAGATCTGCATGTTTATGTCATATACATTAAAGCACATTTAAAAACGGATAACTTCAGGAAGTAGGCTATATGGAATCAGACCTCAGTACATTTTTAAATCATGTGGTGAATGTGGGCAGCTCATCCAAAGGTTAATTCATACATGCTACTGAAATCACAGTCCTCACTGCGCCCTTGAGCAATAATAGTAAAATATCAAAGCCTTGTATGTTTTATCCTGCACACCCTAGCAAGATAAATTATCAGTAAACATCAGCTTGAATTTCAGCCCCCCAGTGTCAGTAGTTCTCAAGCTTTGTAATCCAAGGACCCCTTTTGTCAAAGTTTATATTTGAAGGCCCTCCTTACACAGCCTGGGGTTCCTTTTCTTGTACTTCTACTGAAATGACGATGTGCCATGTTTTACGTGCTTTTAAAATGAACATTAATTAGGGTTTCAATAAAATCATGAATTGACAATGGTTTTATTGATGCGTGAAAAGTTCTTTGTTACGAAAATATTTTTTTTAAAGAAAAGTAATATAATCAAATAATTAACATTTTAATTATTATTAATTATTCTAATGAAAAACGGCACGGTTTTGTTTCCATATGTTGTATGCTGCACACACAAAAATTATACATAGGCTAATATTTTGCAGCCACCTTGGAAGTGTTTGTAAGGCCCCCTAGTGGGCCTGAGGCCCCTAGAGAACCACTACAGTAGGCTATATTGATGATCTAAGCATTTTTGATGTAAATGATTAAATGCATAAGACTTTAAATCTAACTTCCTCGTTATAACGAAACTTTGTGACATGACATGAATCAGTTTTCTTTCTGTATTAAATCACTGCTTAATTAAAGCCAGTGAATACAGGGCATATGGGCACTGTCCAAGACATTGCCTACGACTTTTCCATAACAGACAATGCACTTTTTTCATCCCTGTTAACTGTTCCAGCAGTAACGTATGCCAAAGTAACAAAGACACTACATGCTTCATGTTCCTCGTAGAAAGATGAAGCCTCTTGTTCACAGCTGGGCACAATACAACCCATGGAGCGGGCGGGAGTGAAATAAGAGCATTGGAATGCGGAACCGGTGGGAACAGTAACTAGTAAAGGAAGCGATTACGAATGAATCAGTTTAACTCCACTGACTCCACGTCTCTCCATGTTCACAGCAAGAGGACAAATGAGACATAAAGGTTGGGACTTTTCTCACCAGCAGAAAAATACATAACAAACATCACACATACGCTCTGTTATAACATGGGGATATTAAGCAAGTAAATGGGAATATTCTTACTTTTATCCGCGTTTATTCCATTAATGAGCGTGGCGATCAATAGAGTAATCCAATAGAGGCAACGCAACATAGCACCGGTATCCATTGAGCTTTATATATATATATATTGAAATCCCACAGCGATTTCAAAAGATTAAAAGCCACAAATAGGTTTCAAGCATAGCAAAATCGGCGCTTGTGAATGATCCACCCCACACTTTCAGCCTTGTTTTAATAGCGCCCACACCCACGCTTTGGGTTCAACTCCTCTATGAGTCATTTCCTATGAAACGTTACTGTTCTGAGATTCTGTGGCCGTATCTCAAAAGCTTGTGGGCTGTCTGTGTAGACAGCGTTTAGGGCGTCCGCAAGACTTCAAATTGAGTTGAGAACAAACATCAAGATTTTCCCAGCAAACAAAATACCTTCTAACGTTTTACTAACGTCCCCTTTAAGCCATGAAACATTATTTCTGAATGTTCTCCTAAGTTCCGTTTTTAAAGTTTCACATTGCATCTTATAATGGTTTTTATTACTGTTCCCATGCAATGCGAATATTAAGTTCAAATTGCGAACATATCCTGAACTAAGACACTCTTCTACCAGTTCATTTTTTTTTTTTTTTGTAAATCAAACACAGCCCGACTGGTACTCTGATATTTCAGTGAGACGCTTCTTTTTAGTGAGTCATGCGTCCCGTTGCTGAACTAAAGACACATTGCCTATTCATTATAGTGAGTCAAAAACAAAAAGTGACTGATCCGTCTTTTTCATGCAAATGAAACGGTTCTCTTCGTGAATGCAAAACATTTATGAATGTCAGACTGCTGATGGCATCTACTAAGAATTTAGAAATATTTCTAATACTAAAAATATTCTTCCTCAAAAGTAATAAAAGTACTGTTATTGTTGTTACCGCTAAAGATCCGAACTCGTAAAGAGGAAGCGGAATTGTTATTTCTTTATGATGCCCAAAACGATGTCTAAGCAGGCAACTCGCTAGGCTTTGAAACACGGCCCTAGAATCTCTGTATTCACAGCACGAGTGGGAAACCTTGAATGATGGTAAACGCACAAAGCGCCTGTTCACTGACAATAATTTCGGTTTTACTTTCAAGCACTACATTTACGTGAAAAAGCAAAATTCTCTAGTAATAGGGAATATCCGCTATTATAATATTGATGGTCTTGTTGACGTAAGGAGTTGATGTCAGACCAATCAAGAAAACTCCTTAAATGAATAAACGTTTAAACCAAGTCAGTTTGCAAAAAGAAGTACTTTTTGTAAGAGCATGAACTAGAGACCTCAGTCTCCGCACAGAGTATGTTTGAGCAAAATAGGCACATTAAAGTCACCCCACCCAACTACGTAATTCACTGTCTATGGTCCAAGGGAGCAAACAACAGTTCAGTGTTTGGCAGACACACAACACAGACTGGGAGGAAAAGCAGTGCAACAGTTATTAATACGATCAGAACTGCAAAACCATGGGTGCGGGGAATGACATTAGGTCAATTGCGCAATATAATGAAAAACATTTGCATATATTTTCCGGGCAAGAATTTGCAAGTAAAAAAAAAAAAAAACGCGTGGTAGGTTTTATTTTCTACCCAATGATGAGCTTCCCCAGTGATCCTTTTCGAATAGTATGCAACTCTGCATATCTATCTAAACCATCTGAAGTGACACACATGCATTGTGCAAACTGGCAGACAACATATATACTGCAATATTACATGTGCAAAGTCCAGTTTCAATTTATCCTTTTGCACCAAGTACAACAATAACATTACCATTAAAATTAAAAGCCAGATTCATCTAGCCAATCAATCTTCAATGCAAAATACATTGCATACATTTTGTCTAGGTTAACATCAAAGCAGAGAGCTAAGTTCACAGATAATTGTATCCAGTTTTTATTTTTTTGTGAAACTGTGCAACAGTTATTGACATACAATGATGATAGATCTGGTATGGGCACTGTATGGTTTGGTATATGGTACCTACTGAGAAATTGTAAAAACTGACTGACTGACTAACTACATTACTAGATAGTGTTACTTTATGACTCAGATAAGGTCATAATTGTCAAAACAAAACAGTTTCTTTTTAACTTTGAATGTCACTCATTCTGTGGAGTTATGACATTTATGATATATTGAAATCTGAGCAGATACAGATAGATTCCCTCTTTTTTCATGGTCATTCAACAAAATGCATGTAAAAAATTAAATAATAATTGCAGTACTTTAAAGAACAGACAAAATTTAAGAGACAAAACTCAATGGATTCTTCTGCAATGAAGAAGCACTGCTTGCGTGCTGCAGACCATGAATACTTCACAAATCTTTCCATTCTGTCACTGTCTGTTTGGTCACAAGCACCACCTATAACAGATGGGAGTGAAAGTGGCTCCTCAGAACATTTTAAAATACCATATTATGGTAATATTGTGCTTCAAGACCACTTTCATCCGTTCTTTCTCATCCACTTTTTTCAGTCCATCAAAAAGTGCACACTAAATTAGGTGATGTAGATGCGGTGGAAGTCGTTTGCCCCGAATGCAGCATTGCATTTGGGGCACTTCCTCTGGCGAGTGTCGTAGCGCGTCTTCAAGCATTCATAGCAGAAGACGTGGAAACACTTAGTGAGGACAGTCTCCTTATCTCGGGTATTACAACAGGGACAACGTAATTTAGCCTAGAAAGGAGACAACAAATAAGGTCAGCCACAAATGATACAGTATTAAGCTAATCTACAAAGCAATAAATGTGTGAAATTCATTTCATAGACACATTAACTGTGCCTATAAAAAATGTTTTTTTAAAAGGATGAGTTGGACCAAATAGTACAGGAAAAGCAGACAGCTAGCGGCCAGCACACAGGGGAAAAAAAAACCCATCCCAGTTGGATTCCTCAAGATGTTGGCTGGAAGAATAGCCACAGTGTGTAATCTACGCAAAGAGTGGCTACTTTGAAGAAGCTAAAATTATATGACAGTTTAACCTAGTTTGGTCACAAAATGTTTCCCACACTTCCATTTGTGTTTTCATAACTTTGATGACTTCATTATTGTAAAATTGTAAAAAAAAAAAAATAATAATAATAATATTAACGTTCTTCGCAGTTATCTGATCAAATAGATTAAAATATAGAAAAAAAACATATTGTGAAATTATTACAATTTAAAAAAATGTTTTCTATTTGAATACATTTAAAAATGTTACTTGCTGCTCAATATTTTTGGGGAACCTGAGACACCTTTTTATTCAAGACTATTAGATGAATATAATGTTCAAACAAACAGCATTTACTTGAAATGGAAATCTTGTTAAACATTACTGTCTTACGGTCACTGTCGATCAATTAAATGCATTTGCTGAATAAAAGTACTCATGTCCCCAATCTAAAAAAATAAAAATAAAACCTGAAATTTTGTCTGACCTTATACTGATTAATTTCTTCTTGCAGAATCTCATCAGCATCTGTGTACACCTCAACTTTCTTCTGTTTCTCCAGCTTACGCCGCAGTCTGGACAAGTCCTCCTGAAAAGAACAGCACAGTAGAAGAGTTTTCACACACATCGTTCTCACATGTTTCTATCCCAAACTTTTCTACAACGCATGTGCCCATGCACCTGTGCTTTCTTGAGGTTGACGCTCTCCCTCTCACGGGCCGTGCGGTTGTCTAATACTGAGGCTTGGATTTCCCTCAGTTTGGTCTGAGTGTGTTCCAGCTGTACTTTAAGGTCCTCGGCCAACTGGGCCGCCTCCACTGCCTGATCCATTGTGCAAAAAGACAAGCATTAAAGTCATGGTTGTCATAGACATGAGAACAGAGGTGGGCGTCTGTGATCCGGTTTTACCTTGCGCTTGTTGAGCTCCAGGGCTTGAGTACGCAGCGCCAGCTCCTTCTCCAGTGTGGCCAGTGTGCTCTGCAGGACACCCTCCTTTTCTTCTAGTTTCTGCACTACCAGCAGCTGAGCATCCACCTGGGAGAGAGTTAAAGAGCGGATGCCAACTACATCAGTATTTTTGGGAGATAACTTTGTGTGCAAACACTGCCTGCAAAGTCAGCCTAAGCTTTCAGGTGTAGCCCGAGTCATCGCACTGCCATAGAGCCCACTGACTAGCAGATTATAAAAATGTTTGTTTTGCACATTCATAAATTCACATGTGGGTGCATCGTGATTTTTTGACAAATTTCTGTTTTTTTGTTTTTTTGCGAACCTGGGTTTTGAAAGTAAGCACTTGGTCTGCCAATTCCTCTTTCTCCTCCCGCAGAAGCTTGTAAATCTGGTTGGATTTGATTCTTTCACTCATAAGTTTGAAGTTGGCATCGTCTTTCTCTCTGAGCTGCTGCATGAGTCTGCTGTTCTGCTCCTGCATGTCTTCAAATGCCTGTCCTGTCACATCCATCTCACTCAGCAGGGCCTCTTCCTCCTGAAAGGTCAACACGGGAATCAGTTCATCTGCTTTTAACTATCAGTAATCTTCTA
This sequence comes from Carassius gibelio, assembly GCF_023724105.1. Taxonomy (NCBI): domain Eukaryota; kingdom Metazoa; phylum Chordata; class Actinopteri; order Cypriniformes; family Cyprinidae; genus Carassius; species Carassius gibelio. The sequence goes on along the minus strand of NC_068382.1, from coordinate 17,366,676 downwards.
CAGAGGCTATAATCTAGATTTATTCTAACACAAATGTTGACAATTGTTTTGTTCAACTAGACACCTGTTTAGTAGCAGCCAATTTTTTCTGCAAGTGTTCGATGGTCTCCTCGGCCACACGGATCTTACGGAGAGCATCTTCATCTGCCAGTTTTTTGCTTTCCTTTCTTTCCCTCTCCTCCAGTTCCCGAACTCGCTGCCTCAACTCTTCCACCTGCCAAACAATGTCGATGTTAGCATTAAGACAAGGAGCACCCCAAGTGAATTGCATGTTAATGGTTTCGCCACACAGAGACACAGCAAATCTTAGTGGGTGCACATACTTCTGCTTTGGACTTCTTTTCTGCGGCCATAAGTTGCACTTTATCTCGCTGCTCCTTTGGGGCTGATTTGTACATGTCTAGCAGTAGTTTCATTTCCTTCTGAGATTCCTGAGCTTTTCTGTAGACACGGTGCAAGTGATGTGTAGGAGAGGTGACTCAGATGTGAAGTTCATTAAACGCTATACGATATGAGGTGATATTACAGTTGCCCAAAATAGAGAACATTAAAATACAACACAGAAAGTGCTTTCCATCTTCAGGTTTATACTTAGTGTTTGTGTGTGTGTGTGTGTGTGTGTGTGTGTATACAGTGAAAATATCATCACCTTTTAAAATAATCACATTTTGCCGCTTTGCAGCCTGAAATGAAGACTGTATACACACACACTTTAATTAAAATAAATGTCACTTGCTTTGATCTAGGCTGAAAGATGAGACATACTTGAGCTCTCCTCGAAGCATCTTCAGTGTGTCAGAGTCCTTCCTTTTCAGCTCCTCACTCCGCTGTCTCTCCCGCTCTCTCTCTCGCTCCCTCTCTCTCTCTGCCTCCCTCTCTCTCTCCCGTGCCCGTTGCCTTTCCAGCTCTCTCCTCCTCTCTTCCTCTTCCTCCTGGTCATCATCCTCCTCTTTCTTAACTTCCAGTCCTCCGTCACCCACACTTTCTTCCAACATCAGTGCACCTGCATCTCCACTCTGGCACTTCAACTGAATAACAACATGAGTGACTTTACACAGAGAACAATTCAGTTAAACTGTAATCATTTTGAAAACACTAAAAGCCCATATGCAATAACAAATGTGTAGTTAATGGAAGATTAGATAGTAAAAGTTTTGGAGTTATTTATTTTCTTTACAACAATTTAAAAATGATGCTTTTGCTGTTTGAAAACAAGCTATATTCTTTCATAAACATGTATAAATAGATAGATAGATAGATAGATAGATAGATAGATAGATAGATAGATAGATAGATAGATAGATAGATAGATAGATAATCATTGTGATTGAATGTTTCCACCTTAAATTTCTGTTATCGTGGGAAATCAAAAAACAGTCAATGGAGACCAGCATGAGCAATACCTTGTTTATTTCCATCTGTGTCTCACGAAGTTTCCGCTTATATCTCTGCACATCACCTTTCAGCTGATGATTATGGTTTTGAAGACTGCTGATTAAATGTCTCATTTCTCTGTTTATTGGGCCTAAAGTGAATGAGAGAAAAAAAAAAAAAAAAAAAAAAAAAAAAAAACAGGCAAGAGAGAGATAGTGATTCTTATAGTCATTTAAATAACAGTAACAAATGTCTTGGTTTGTGATGCTTAGTAAAACGTAAACCCCAGGCAAAACAATGAAGAGGAGAAGTGATGACAGGATACACCACCCACACAGATTTCCTTGCTACAGCCATGGTTACTGTAAAACAAACGGGCCTTGGGAAATTCACTAAGGAATCCCACCTAACCCTAAACGCGTGACAACCAAAATGAAAATCATTTTTATGAGTGATGCTACCTGCTTGCTCATTGGCTGCAAGATTCTGTTCAAACTCGATCCGTAGCATTTCATATTCCTTGCGCACCTGGGCCAGCGTGTCCTCCAGCTGGATGACCTCAGTGCGTAACTTTTTCTGAAGAGACAGCTCATCACTCTAGAAACAGAGAGAATGACATTCAAACACTCAGAAAAAAACATACTCCGATAGAACTAGAAGATATCTGTCCTGTCTTCTCTCTTACTTCCATGTGCTCGATCTGCCGCAGGTGAGCGTTTTTGGCTGTCAGCAGCAGAGCTCTGGCTTCGTCCAGCTGGGTCTTCACACTTAGAGACTCATTGTACAGCAGAGAGAACTGTGATTGGAGGCACTTGTACTCTGGCGTCTCCTTCAACACATCCTCTGGTATATTCCTCAGATCCATCTAGAGGGATACAGAGGTCAGTAATGCATCATAAAAAAAAAAATCCCTATGATATGCCCTCACCCAGCTTCCTGCTTCAACAGGAACTCCGTTGAGTTGTTAAAGAAAACTATTCTCATCGAATAATGCAATAGGGTCATTACTGGGAAGTTTGAGATGATGTTTTATTATCATTAAACTCGAACACCTTTAATTTCTCGCTCTCCCGAACAGCTTCCTGTAGCTCTTGCTGGAGTTTCTCAAGCTCTGCCATGCGGCTGTTGGCAAGTTCTTGGTTCTGCTCCAGTTCGGCATTCAGAGACTCGAACTGAGAAAAGAGAAATACTTATTGGACAATCTGATGTACAATGAGACTGGAATCAGGTCTACATCATTGCAATAAACAAATTTTATTAAAACTACATATAGACATTTGTAAAAAAAAAAAAAAAAAAAAAAAAAATGTTTTAGGTTACCATTTTTGAAGTACTTTAAAATATTAAATGGAAATTAAAAATATTGCCTTTGCAACTAACTGAAATAAGTTTAAGTACTACAATTCCTAAAACTTAAAATTAAATGAAAGCTGATGAAAATAGCGCATAAATGACTTTAAAAGAAACATGAAAAAAGCTAATTCAAAATATTAATACTATAGTAGTATGCAAATAATACTAAAATACAGCTGTTTCACAGTTTACCTTCTGTATACTTAGTGTGATTTGACCACCTGGTAATCCACCTGAACTGCCAGTGGCATGGTAACCGGTGTTAAGCTGATTTGGGGAAAAAATAAATAAATGAATACATGTTCAAGAAATCAACAAAACAAAACACATTTAAAAAAAATTATTAATACTCCCCATATTCAAACCACAAAAAGATTAACGTCACTGCATTATAATATGTATTGACTGTATATTTTGCCTGTATGTTGCTTTGCTTTACTGTGTCTACTGTAAATGACAGTTCATGCAGTACAGTTTCCTTTCCAAAGGAAGTACTGATAGACATGCAAACAACACGATTACTAGGAGAATGAACTGCAAAAGAAATACACTGCATGAAAGAAATGAATCTTATTTTCAGTTACGAAGAAAAAGCCGACCTGCTCCAGAGCTTCTGCTAGGTGTTTATTCAGCTTCTGCTCTCTCTTACGAAGTTTTTCAATGTCCCACTGCAGATCCTCCACAGCGGTTTCCATCTCAGACACTTTAGTCTCTGAACTTGTCACTTTGTCAATCAATTCATTATACTGTGGAAGCAAATACACACACACACACACACACACACATCTTTAAAATTGGGATAGGCAGTTTTATACTGATACTTAAAAAATAAGTTTTTATATACACTTCCGTTCAAAAGTTTGGGGTTGGCAAGACTTATTTTAAAAATGTTAAATATCATATGCTTACCAAGCAATTACTTCAGTCTTTAGTTACATGATTTAGTCACATGATGATTTAAATAAGCTGATATTGTTCTTAAGAAACGTTTCTTAGTATGATTCAATGTTGAATATTTTTTATGGAAACCATGACACATTTTTTCATAAGTCTGTGATTAAAAGAACGTTAAAACAAAAACACGATTTATTTGCAACAGAATGTTGCGGAAAAAAAAAAGCATTTACTTTTAATCAGTTTAATGTGGATACATTAAAACACTGATCCCAAACTTTTGAACGGTAACATTAACATATAATCAATATAAATAGAATAAGCTCAAATAAAACTAGGTAAACAGATACCTCCAATGACATTTTGTGGTGTTTCCCTTGAAGGGAGTATGCAAGATCTTGCAGTCGATTATGTTCCTCTAGAAGTGTGTGGTTTGTGGCAATAATCTCTCGCTGACTATCATCCTCACACACTGACAAGAACAAAGTGAAAAAAAAATTATGCAAACTAAACCATTTAAAGATGCTTTTTCTATAATAAACAGTTTGTGCTTTGAGAATCACACAAAATTAATTCTTATTTTACCAGCTGACTGCACTCGGGTACACAGCTCATCAATGGTGGTATGCAGACGGTCAAATATGCAGACCATACAGGCCACAGCACCCTTGCTGAACTGCATCCTGTCCTGTAGATGCAGTGTGAGCTCCTCCTCACTGCTGTTATCCAGAGTGGCCAGGAAAGCCTTTGCACTCTCGCTGAGAGGTGGTGGAGGTGGAGGAACTTACAAAATAATAATAAAAAAAATAAATAGACCAAAAACAATATGAATGTGGATTGTAAAAACTGCTATGAACAGTTTCTGTGTGGCCTAGCAGATAACAAACACAAGATGCATTAGTGTTTTACATTTCAATTTTGATCCTTTGTTAACCATGTAAAGCAGGAGTCACCAAACTCGGTCCTGGGGGGTCTGTGTCCTGCAGAGTTTAGCTCCAACTTGCCTCAACAAACCTGCCTGGAAGTTTCAAGTGTAGCTAGTAAAAACTTGATTAGCTGGTTCAGGTGTGTTTGATTAGGGTTGGAGCTAAACTCTCCAGGACACCGGCCCTCTAGGAATGAGTTTGGTGACCCCTGCTGTAAAGGCTGAAATGTGAAATACTAATAAAAAACAAAAAACAAATAATTTCTAAAATAATTAGCATGTGTTGTTTCTTGAGTATCAGATTTGATATGTTAGGATTTTTTATGGCTTATAAAATATGATAATATGTGGATAAAGAATACATACTCGAGGAGGTAAATAATAAAAAAATAAAAAGCAAAAATATGCAATTTTTTGCAGACATAAAAAGATAAGATGGAATTCTGATTTCATCCTTAACGATTATTAATAATATAAAAGTTATTCTAACGTTTAGTTCATAAAAACTTTTACAAATTTCTCAGCGAAAAGACACATCTGCCATGACCTGAAAAGGACATTTTTAGTATTGTATTGTTACTTGCTAAAAAAAATTACACATTTTCAAACAGACAACAGAAGCATGCAGTAGATTGAGTACAACTGTTTTTTTTTCCAGCAAGTTTTGAAAATGTGCATATCAATATGAAACAGTAGGCTTTGCAGGGTTAATATGATTACTAAATAAATTATAAATATCAACATGATATAAAAGCTGTTGTACTCAATCTACAACATGTATTTGTTGCTTGATTGACAGTATTTTTTAAGCATGGTAACAACCTTTTGTACAATTCTAAAAATGCTTTATTTGACATATTTGTAGATATATATGTACATAGTGTATTGGAGTCTAACTCCTTTCATATTTACCGGGAATTCCATCCTGCATGGGTTCCTTCTCAGAGTCAGGAAGCTGCTGTTGCTGCTCTTGCTCCTGGGTCTGTTCCTTTTCTTGCACTGGTTGTTTTTCTTCTTCCACTGCCTCAGCTGAAAGTGGAGGCTGGGGGAGACCGTCCTCACTTTCTTTTGGAGCTGGCAAAGGAGCAGAAGGTTCAGGAGCAGATGGTGGGGCTGCAGCAGGAACCGGGACGTCTGGAACAGGAGGGGTGGCAAGGGTCTGGACTTGTGTTGGGCCATGCTTAGGCTCCACACGTTGCAGCAGTTCATGGATATTCTCCTCAAGCTGTGGGAACAGAGTGTTCAAATATGCCTGTCTTGCTACTCATTTTAAGTGGTAAAGCAATAGAATAGTGACCAACCTGAGTCCAGCAGCGGTTGACAATAAGCAGTGTGGTGTCATCAGTGGCCTGCCTCTTCTCCAGCTTCTCAATCTTCTCCCTCAACTCATCCTCCAAAGCCTGCCTTTGTTCAAGGCGTTCACAGAGCTTCTTGTTCTTGAACTGAATAACCTTCATGTCCATCTCCTCCTGCAAAAGACAGAAAATGTGGAGAAGTCAATCTTGTTTACAAAGGTTTTCAAGGTTATGAAAGAAACATATACTAATGTTGAAAAGTTTGGGGACTGTAAGATTTGTTTTAAAAGTAATTACACTTTTATTAATTAAGGATGCAATAAATGGATCAAAAGTGACAGTAAAGTCATAATAGCAACATTAAACGAACCGTAGAAGAAACTCCTCCAATGCGGATGGGCTCGATGAGCGTAGTGGTAGTCTTCTCCTCTTTCTTCAGCTTTTTTTCAGGAGGGCCAGGGGGACTATCCCCTCCTGAGGGGCGCTTCCCAGCCCCTGCGCCAGACATGCTTCCCTACAAAATTCACTTAATGTTAGACTCAACTTTAAAGATTATTATAATATCATTAAGACCTTAATCACAGACAAATTATAGGTAGGTAGATAGAATTATTAAACGTCTCTTTTAAAACTGTCATCATATACTCTCACCCTCATGTTGTTCCAAACCTGTATGACTTCCTATCTTTGATGAAATACGAATGGAGGTGTCAGGCACAATGACAGCCTCAGTCATCATTTAGTTTCATTGTGTGGAAATAAATATGCAGTTTAAAGTAAATGATGGCTGACAATGTCACTTCTAAACATTTTTCACAATATTTCCTTTTGGGTTCTACAGAAAAGCAAGTCATACATTGGAATAACATGAGGGTGAGTAAATGATTGAACATTTCATTTTGGGGTGCACTATCACTTTAAGTAAGACAGCTATCAGTTCTGATATTATCAAAAAAGACACTGAAAAGAGATTTTGCATAGATAATATCTACTTAAGTGGCCTAAAATTGGCTTTACATAATCAATATATTACTCTGTTCTCCCAAAACTAAATGGTGAACAATAATGAGATGATTTACACAGAAACAACTGTCACTTAACTCATGAATTTGAGATAGTATGATATTAATGCTGGCTAACGACGGCGAACTAATTTTTACTTATTGGATCTTTTTTTATAATGAAATAAACAATAAAGACGATTTAACAGTCATTTGAACCCTATCACATATTTTAAGTAAAATATTATATTCTTCATTAATTTCAAGCAACCATGGCGCTTTGAATGAAGTTAGCTTCGATGCTAGGTGAAGCCTATCAAGCGAGTTCCAAAAAAACAGGCCTTTTTTACAGTATAAATTACAGTGTGTTATAACTATATGTCATAAGCAATACGACACAGTTTTAGCTACCTCACTGTTAAAAATGTGTATTAAAATATGTCTGTGTTAGTGATTTCCTTTGCAACCACAAACAAACCTCCACTCCAGCCGGAAAACAGGAAGGAAGATAGCGTACATGAACACTGACACTACAGGAAAAAATATTGTCTATCAAAATAAAAGCGAGCGTGTATAGACCATAGACAGGCCCTCACGTATGTTGAAAGTTTTTGTTTCTAGCACTCATACCTTTTTGGACATTTGTTGTAATCACAGATGTATTTGCTCGATTGTGCGATTTAAATAACGTATGGTTGTGCACTCTTTAGTGGTGGTCTGATACATTACGTCACTTCCCCTAAATCGCAGGGTGAAAATAAAAGTTATCAAACGTTTTATTTTTAATGAATTTATTATTTAAATTAATAATGATAAGTATTATTACTAATTTCATTACTAATATAAGTATTGTAATTAATAATTACTACTAATAATTGAAAAAAAAAACTAGCATCAGCTATGAAGATCTGTATAGGATCATCCATTTCAACTCCTGTTTGACAAATTATTCTAAAAGAAATATGTAAATTTAGTTTAATTTTTTTTTTAAATCTAACAGGGAGATAATTTAATACTATATGTAATAATTAAAATATTACATTTGAGGGCTATTGTCCACAAAGCACAAAGACAACCAAGAAGAAAAAAATACAATGTTTTTTTTATTTTTTTTTTTATTTAAGTAATTTGGAAAACCTGTAAAAATAAGTTGACCAGATTTTTAAAACAGTGATTACATATTGTTTATGCAAGACTGCATGCTCTAATATGTAATACTCACTACATACAACAAATAAAATAAAGGTTTATGTATATATTATGTTTTTTTTCCCCCAAAAGGGTCTTCTCTAAATTCTGAGCTAATAACCATAGTTTAAAAGGAGATAAAGTGATGCATTTGACCTGTCAGCTACAGCAACAGCTCCAGGACAGTGCTGATCAGCTTTATGATGCCATTACTAAACTGGAGACAAACATTCAAGTGAAGAAGTAAGAAAATATATCCCATGTCTGAACACCATTCATTTCAAAAGCAAAAACACACAAAATACAGTAATTATATATATATTATTCATATATGTGTACCTGTTTAGAATTAGTACAGTACCTTCATGATGAATGGATAATGTGTAGTCAACTGTGATAAAAGCAACAAGTGGTAAAACATATTTAAAAGATAAAAATGAATAAAACCAGTACACACAACTCTCAGTAGGGTTACACATCTGTAATGCTATGTTTCAAGTATGTTATCTTTTGAATTGAAAGGCTTAAAGTCCACTCCACATTATTACATCTCCCTTGTCCATTTATGGTTTAGTCTTCAATATCCTGGAATTGTTTTCAAAGCATACGAATGATAATAAATGCAAATACAATCTGCTTTGTGTCAAAACCAATCAAAGGCTAGAGAGCTTGAACAGGATACGAGCTCCGTTAGGTAATTGTAAATCCAAGTAATTTATTTTATTTATTTATTTTCTTATCTCTTCATATCAAGCTGGTCCATATAATACGCAATATCAGATGATACCACCGATATGTTTGTGATAAAACTTACATTTAAAAAACATAAAATCCACAGTGAGTGGTTAAAATGAGGTCACGTGGCACGGTGCTAAAATTAAAAAGCACTGTAAATGGACAGACGAGGAATATCTTCAGAAACAAAAAAATGCCCTTTAGTTTTCAAGGTCTTCAAGGCCCAGTAGAATGATTTTAGCTGTGTTCTGGAATAGAGCAGCTCGGTTCTGTTGCTCCCCTTTCTTGACCCAGTGTCCATATATGCGGAAAGCACAGCCGTCGATCAGCTTGCGCACACCGCGGATGGAATAAGGGTCTCTTGCTAGGAGCTCCTTTGTTAATGGTCTGGCTCGGTAGTAGCGGCTCTGCATTCGTATACAGGCTAACACAGTCAAGATCAGGGCCTGAAAGTGCAAAGAACAGTTTTTAATTACAAGTAATTTTCACAAAAATATATTTTTCAACATTGGTAACAATAAAGAATGTTTCTTGAGCACTGAATACTTTTGAATGGTTGTGTATAAATGAAACACACACACCTTAAATGTCTTCCTGGGGCTAAAGAGCCGCACTTCCTCCTTTTGGTACTGACGGAAGAAAGGATGAGCTAGAGCTTCTTCGGCCGTGAGGCGAAGAGTGGGTTCCAACACTAAAAGCCTTGAGATCTAAGGGAGTTTAATGCACATATAGGTACATTTCTTAATATTAGCAGTTAGTCTGTCTACGCTGTAGGCTGAGAGAATGCTAAGAGAATCTCACCAAGTCTTTGACGGTGTCAGACCGGTCATCCCACTCTGGAGAGCTAAACTGGTACCGGCCTTCCATGATCATTCTCAGCATCAGCAGCTGTTTGCGATGCCAGAATGGTGGAGACCCAGCAAGAAGCGTGAACATGATCACACCACAAGCCCACCTGTGGGAAAACACGGAGCAAAACGAAGAACCCATGTGACACAAAGAAAGGTTTAATAAGGTTTAATAGCAGAACTGAGCTTATTTACTCACAGGTCAACCTCTTTCCCATAACCCTCATGTGTCTCATCCATGGAGCACTTCAGAATCTCTGGTGCCAGATATCCTGGTGTTCCACACAACTCTAACAAGGGAAATTGAAAAAGACCAGTTTACAAACAATGTATGTTTTTAATGAAATAACAAATCTAAAAATCTGTTTTGATTTGCCGCTGTGGGAAGACAGGGTTATGTCTTATTTTTTCTCACCTCTTAGTTTTTCATCAGGCCCCAGTTGGACGGAAAAGCCAAAGTCAGAAAGTTTAATGTGTCCCTGGTCATCTAGCAGAATATTTTCAGGCTTGAGGTCACGGTGTATAATATTTAGTGAGTGTAGATACTGGACAGCCTCCAGAAGAGCACGCATCATGCTCCTAAAAGCGAGAAGAGATTTGCAGGAAATATTTGCGGCAAATTATGGTATGAGGAGAACAGTTTGAACTACCATGGAAACATAGGAATAGAAGCAAGGTCTGAGAATAAATTAAAAACTTACCTGGTTTCCTTTTCACTGAGAGTCACTTTTTCAGTCAAGTAATCAAATAGCTCTCCTCTCCTCATGCTGTATAAAAAGTTGTGTGCAAGATTACAACATATACAGTACTGTTTAAAAGTTGGGGGTTGCTAAGGTACGTTACGTAAATATTATTGTAATTTAAAATAACTGTTTTCTAGTTTAATATATTTTTTTAAATGTTATTTATTCCTGTGATGGCAAAGCTGAATTTTCAGCAGCCATTACTCCAGTCTTCAGTGTCACATGATCCTTCAGAAATCTTTCTAATATTCTGATTTGCTGCTAAAGTAAGATTTCTTATAATTTCTTATTTCTTATAATAAATGTTGAAATGTTTGAAGAAAACATGATCACATTTTTTCAGTATTATTTGATTATTAAACAACGAAGAACAACATTAATTTGAAATGCAAATCTTTTGTTAGTTTAAAAAATTATATTTTGTATTGCATCCTTTCCTTCAAAATAATAAATAAATTCTTACTGACCCCAAACTTTTCAAAGGTAGCGTATAACAATATAACATAATATATATATATATATATATATATATATATATATATATATATATATATATATATAAGAAGAAAATACATACTTACAGGTCAAATACCAAAAATATGAATGTTGTTGACTCATAAGAATCAATCAGTGTAACTGAAAATGAGCACAAATAAGGTCAGTTACTACTCAGAAAAGATTCAACTGATGTTCAAACATTTGCAGTAAAATTCAGACTTACTGATGGACGGGTGGCCATTCACCAGCTTGAGAACATGGATCTCCTTCAGTGTGGAGCTTTTCACCTCCTCTAACTGCTGTTCTGTCATTTTCTCTGCAGTGATCTCAATGATCTTCACCGCAAACTCCTGCCCCGTCTGTTTGTGTACACATCTGCGCACAACACTGCTCACACCTCTGCATAGGGGACAGTTTAGTTACAGACATCTCAATAAATCACATCAAAACACTTGTTGAATCCAAAAAAATACTCACCTTCCAATCACCTCTTTGGCATCATACTTCTGATAAAACTCTTTTGCCCCGACCCAGTCGGGCAGCTCATCTCCAACAATGATATCGCGAGTCATTCTGATAACCTAAACCAGACACATTTATTTACTTTGAATGAGTGAAGAGAAGGTATGCTATGTTTGCTTCTTCTGTATTAAAAATCTTGATTGCCCAAACAAACACACACATGTATACGTATGTATATGTGTTTTTTATATATATATATATATATATATATATATATATATATGTGTGTGTATGTATGTGTGTGTGTGTGTGTGTGTGTATTAATATTACAAAAATAAAACTGATTAAAAAAATATAACTTCAGTTTCAGTTATATATAACTTCAGTATCTCCAGTCTATATTTTGTGGAGCAAAATAGACATGCAGTAAACTGCACGTACACAAAAGTGCGCGTGTGCGAGCATATGTAGTTGAGGGTTGTGTATGTTTGTGGTGACATTAAGGTTCAGATACGGATACAATCAGCAATATTTTCAGGGATAGTAATTTATTATAGCATGTTATTTTAGTAATAAATATCGTTTACTAATTGTTAGAACGGACACATGCTTTCCTAGTTGCCATTTGTTTTCATTTCAACCCTATTAAATGTAAATATTTCGCATAATTATATCCTTTTGTCTGAAGCAAAAAGAAACTGAAAATAATTAATGTATAAAAATGTTAAGCAAACTTGCAGTTTGCAGGCTAATCAGCTTAATACGCTTGAAATAACAGCAAATTGTAGCAATAACTGAAAACAATCTAACTGTTCTGGAAAATAAGTGAGCGATCAATGACCTCGTCTGCGCTCTTGTCCCAACCCAGAAAAGCCGAAAGTGTACTTACAAGCACTTCTACAAAATCAACCGAAGTGCACAGCAGTCTGACGGTTCAGTGTTTTCAACTGACCGGCTGAAAACATGCATTTAAAGCTACCGACAATACTGCCATAGCACTGTTGTAAACTTTTATAGAGCTCCCGGGAAATGTCAACAACACCCCCGTCGTCGAGTCGCTCTTCTCTCGCTGCCTTGTAAATGACAGCTGCTATACTGTCGTCATTCATCACTGCCGCCTACAGGATGGAGCATTCTTCTTCTTCTTCTTCTTCTTCTTGTATTTATAATGGCGGGTGGCAACTAATGTTTAAGGATGGAGCATTGTCCTGGCTTTACCATTTAAAAAGATGAGGCAACAGATATAAAACAAAACGGTTTTAAATATAACAAAAATAATAAGCAATATTTAAAATATTTAATCAGACACCAATTATAAATGTAGACTAATAAAAGCTGTTTTATTGTACATAAAGTGGGTTGCCTCATGGGGCCCACCATGCTGAGATCCCATGCTAAATTCTACTTATAGTGTGGAGGAAACATACCAAAGAAAAATAATGGCAAGATATGCCAATCTTCTGAAGGGATGGATAGATTGGGTCCTTGATTTATGTGCTTTTCATTCTCTCATTGAATATTCTGTCACTATGCTGACTTGACCGTCGTTTCCATGGGCACCACACTCACTTCTATGGTCTTGATACAGCCTACATAACATAATCTCTTTATAGTTTTCCAATAAAAATGCAGAGTAAAAGAATAAACCAGTAGACCCCTGGTAGATCTGGACGTATTTATTTATTTGCTTATGACATATCATCTTAACTAAAAAAAAGACTACATATAAGCTAAATATATACCACGTAAAGGTTTATTTAGAAATTCATACATAAATTATGGATATCCCATGATATTGACAACAAGTAGCCTACTGCATCATTCACACAGAAGCAAAGCAGCATCAGAGCCGAATATTTTAGTATGGCTTTTATGCAGCACGTGTAAAGGGTTGCATGGCAGAGTAGGGCTGTTTTAAGTCTGAAGCCCACATTTTCACACATTCCCTTCTGAAATGCATGAAAGGAAGCTAGAATATCTGCAAACGCTGCACAGATGCTGCATCTCAGCCAGATGTCTCATACATCTGCTTCATTGAAGCAATATGGGAGAGAAAGGAATGAGAGGAGAGGAGGATTTCAATGGAGAATGTAGAAGATATTAGGCTGTACGGCTAGTATTGTTCAAACCCAGTCATAATTCCATCCTCCAAAAGATCTAATAAAGCAAATCCACTTTTTTAAGGTTAAAGCAGCTATGGAGATTATTACACCGGAAGTCACCATGTCTCCTCTCTTTTACGGAAGTGGGCGTGAATAACAGCCACATCCAGCAGCATCACATCATCGCAGTATACGTCTGTAATTAATCACTGCAACCTATTTATTTCGGATTTAAATACATGCAGATCAGCTTTTTTCCATCTTTATCTCAGCGAGATACAAGTAAGTGCGTTTGTTTCGCCGTGCCGCCGTTGTACGGGCTCATGCACATAGTGTGTGTTGTGGTAAAATCGCGGCGATCAAACGTTCTGCGGCAAAGATGCAATATGTTTTGACCACAGCAGACTTCGAATAGCATGCTCGCGCACTCTAAAACAACACGGAGGAACATAATACAGTAACATACCGGCCTAACCATCCCATCGAGCACAGCAGTGAAGCATGCAATGTATTTATTCACAATGGGTTTTGTCGCGCGCGCTGGCCTGCAGTTGCAAAGGCATAACAATGTTTGTCATTATGCATGCAGATGCGTACAGCTGCATCCCTTAGGTAAACCAACACACGTTCAGATGAATTGAAATTTTTACATGTAATATTTGTGATCTATAGGCTGTATCTCATAGACAGTATTTTTGTATTTGTTTTATCCGTATTAATAAGGATCTCTGTATATTTCCAGCTGTTGGGAAATATGAGCCAAACGTCAGAGCCTTCAGCTGATGTTGCTGTGACTGAAGGTTTGGATTTTTTATTACTTTACACTGGAAACCATCAAATTTCGTCAAAATACAATAGTTACAGATATTATTTGCTAAAAGCATAATATATTTATGGGGCATTTAATCCGAGTATATAAAACGCGTTTCTAATCATTTTGCTTAAAGGGATAGTACACATTTGTTATCAGTGCTGGGTAGATTACTTACAAATTGTAATTCGTTACATTTTGCAAATAACCTGGACGTTGTAAGGTTAGTTAGTAACGTATTCCGATTTCCGTTAGATGACATATTTTAGGTAATGTAGTCTTATCTTGTTTATCACATAGATTTGAATAGGATTATTTTTTGCCATGTTGAAAAAAAAAAAACAATATTCCAATTCTTTATTATTAACAACATAAAGTGTATTAAAAATATTTTTTCCCTAAACTGAGATTTGTGATTTGGTATGCTTTTATGATAAAAATGGCACTTGAACATTAAAATTAGTAATATTTTTATATTTGGTTGCCCGCATGTCGGTGCGACCATTAACCAACATCAGAGAACTGTGAACATGAAAATGTGTTGTTAAATGATTTAAATATTTTTTTTTTTCACAGTCCCTGGGGAACTATTTAAATATTTTAAGACAAGGTGATGTGTAAATTATATATATATATATATATATATATATATATATATTCACACCAATTATAAAAGTAATTGGTAATCTGATTATAAGTATTTTAAATCTTAATGTGAACTAATTGCAAGTACTTCAGATTATCCAGATTACATTTAATCAGTTACTACCCAACAATACCCATTACTTATTCACCCTCATGCTGTTTGAAACCTGTATGGCTTACGTTCTTTTGTGGAACACAAAATGAGTTGATAAGGAGAATGATTTTCAAATAAATGTAAATGATGCTGTAAATCTATCAGCCGCTAACATAATGCACAACATCACATTTTTCTATATAAATGGCTGAAGTTTTGTATTTGAGTGAACTGTCCCTTTAAATATTTCATGGCAGTAGTTGCCGGTATCAAGTTACCACTATTTTGTAGTGGAAACATCTGTAGTATTTTGACATAAACTGTGGTAAATGATTGTATGTTTATGTATTTTTCACCCACTATTCATCTATCCAGCTCCAGTTTCTCAGTCTGAAACCAAGCAATCACCAGCAGGGAAGAAACAAAACAAAAAGAAAGCTGAAGAAGTGGTGGAGGAAGAAGAAGAGGAGTATGTTGTGGAGAAGGTTCTGGATCGGCGTGTGGTGAAGGGAAAAGTGGAGTATCTCCTCAAGTGGAAAGGCTTTTCTGAGTAGGTGGAATTCCTGGGAATTTGATTTTGTGTTGAAAATCCTGGTGTTTATCTAATAATTTTTTTCATCAGCGAGGACAACACATGGGAACCAGAGGAAAACCTAGACTGTCCTGACCTCATAGCAGAATTCCTCCAGTCACAGAAAACGGCTGAATCTGGAGGCAAGAGGCGGGCAGAGTCAGACGGAGATGGAAAGGAGACTAAAAAGCGCAAGGATGAGGTAAGAGCCATGAAGATCTGAGGATCTGAGATGTCTCCATCATTTCATGTCTATAAGCTGGTCAGGAAGTGTCTTTAAAACAGTAGAAAACCAAAAAAAAAAAAACAACTTTGAATGGCTTAAACAGTTTCTTACATGCCATCTTTCTTAATTTAGCCTGAGAAACTCAGAGGTTTTGCACGTGGTTTGGATCCTGAGAGGATTATTGGTGCTACAGACTCAAGTGGAGAACTCATGTTCCTCATGAAATGGTTTGTATGGAAATTGTTACCCGTAAGAAACAAAACAAGTATTGGATTAGGGCGACAGTTCCTGAGCAGCATTAGGAGAGACTGGGGGCAATTTTAACACTCAACATTTCTTCAAAGTGCATCTATTTTACATAGGCTCTGCATGAGGAAAAGAAGCATAATTGTATCGTTTAGTTTTTTTATTTTGCTATTTAGTGTTTTGATACCTTCAAATTTAAACCATATCGGTCAACTGGTTAAAAGTTAACGAGAATGAAAAATGTTAACTTTTCAACTGGTAGCTACTATGCAACATCACTTATCACTTCTTAGGTGGGGAATACACTAGAGTGAATATTGCAAATGTTTAAGAAACGTTACTTTACCATCGTTTAAAAGTTGGGTCAGTAACATTTATTTATTTTTGTTGAAAGAAATTAATAGTTTTATTCAGCAAAGATGAATTAAATGACTAAAAAGACATAATGTTACAAAAGATTACGGTTTCAAATAAATGCAGTTTTTCAGTGTCCTAAAACGTTTTTCATGATTTTCCACAAAACTGTTAAGCAGCACAACCTCTTTTAACACTGATAATAATAAGAAATGTTTCTTGAGCACCAAATCAGCACATTAAGTCACGTGACACTGAAAACTGGAGTAATGACTGTTGAAAATTCACCTTTGGATCACAGAAATAAATTACATGCTAAAAAGAATAAATTATATAATAAAGAAATTAAAATAGAAAACATAAAATAGAAAATATTTATAAAACAGAAAATGTAATAATATTTCACAATATTTTTTTTTGTGTGTATATTTTTGATCAAGTAAATGCTGCCTTAGTGTGTATAAGAGACTACTTTTAGAAACATAAAAAAAACTTACTGACCCCAACCTTTTGAACAATAGTGTGTCTAGTTTCAGATGAAGTTTTGGCAGATGCTTTTAGCCGAAATAAGCAAGCAAACAGTGTATTTAAGGTATACATGGTTTATGTGATATACTGTACAAGTTTATGCATTCCATAGGAATGGAAGTCATGAACTTGCCATTACTACTTGCTTTATTTTTTGTAAAATGGTTTATTTTAATTTTAATTATAACAATTGCCCCCACTGTTAAAGGGCATTTCATCACTCACCTTCATGTTTCGTGGAACACCAAAAAAGGGTTTTGTGAGACATTGAGACCATTTTTGGAATCTATATTTTTTGTGTTCCTGCAGAAAAAAGAAAATCATTCAGGTTTGGATTGACGACAGATTATGTAAATTATGACCACATTTTCATTTTTAATGTGAACTATACCTTTTAAGTGTGGCCATTTACTTACATTCATACATACGTGAACGCGAGAGAGTGGAAATGCAACCTTCATCTTCACTCTGGATGCTAAAGTTCAAGTTTGGTGATCTCTGACCTGCACATTCATTCAGCAAAAAAGACATTTGACCAAACATCACAGATTGATTTCTTGGCTCAATACTAAGAACACAAACTTGCTTTTGAATAAGGTTTTCTTTATTATAAACAGATGTAATCATATCCTGTTGCCAAACTTCATTGCCAGGTCCAAATCAATTTCACATGCTTGAAATGTAATCGTGCCCTTGCAATCACCTCCATTACGGGGACAGTTGTAATGTTATTGACATCAGGTATGGAATTGTAATATTATTATGTTTACATTATAATAATATTAGACTTTTTGGCACATATGCCAAAAGATGGCTGGTATATATTGAGTTGTCTGTGAGTTGAAGGAAATGTAAATGTTACAGTTGCCCTCAGTTTTCTCTACTCAAGAAATCCATCTCGGATGAGAAGTAGCTGATCAGTATGTTAATGTCGTCTTTTGTATTTTTGTATTACAGGAAAAACTCTGATGAAGCAGATTTAGTACCAGCCAAGGAGGCGAATGTTAAGTGTCCACAAGTGGTCATCTCCTTTTACGAGGAACGCCTCACCTGGCATTCATACCCCACTGAAGAGGAAGAGAAGAAGGATGACAAAAACTAGACAAAAAAAAAAAAAAAACAAGATGTAAGGGACAGTCAATATCAGTCGTGGCCATTGATATGCTTGTTTTGTTCTCCATTTTTTTTTTTTTTTTTTAAAGATGGTAAAGGAAAGTTGTCAAACAAAATTTGTAAAAAATTGCAAAAGTATAAACTGTAATCTGCATAGGTTTCAGCGTATTTTAGGTTGGGCACCGTTTCCATAGATAAAGCAAATAGAACACTGCTGTCTCAGTGTGCTTGACAGGTGACTTTGCACATTTAATGTACTTTCCATGCTTTCTATTGTCATATTGTCATCTATTTATCATAGATGTGTAGATTCCAGTGTTCAGTCTATCATACTGGGGCGGTTTCATTTAATGCTGTAGCGGTCTCACAAAACGTCTTGATGTATTCCACAAATCTTCATTTTATGTATATATAACTAATGTTAAAATATTACTGCCTTAACAGATTATTAAGAAAAAGATTTTTTTATACATCTGTCAATGCAGGTGGTCATTGAACCTATGACTGTCTCTAGGCCCATGATAAAAGAGGTGTAAGATATAGGCCTTATTTGACGTTTGGAACTGGCTTTGATACGATTGGTTTTATAAAGACATGCCAGCAGCTGTTAATCTTCAGTGTTTGTTTGCCCGTGATGTGTCTGGTCTCACCATAGGTGCTATTTGTGAGTCAGCCCCATTGGATATTAACAGTCTTTCTTGACATTTGTGTTTGTAAATATGTTTGTCATTTCCCAGCACATCAGTATCACTGTGTACAGTCAGTTGCTTTTGGTTTTTACTTTGATATTCTTGTCTTATTACTGTCACACAACAAAGTAGAAGAACTGTAACATTTGTTCTCCGGTAGACATTTCAAGTACTTTATGTTCTAAGCTTTAACGATTGTATGCTAGTTTTGTTTAACCATGTTATTATTGCATATTATCAGAGCATTTGCCAATGAAATACCATTTTCAAAAATAAAAACCTTTGTTGTATTTCTGTCAAAACTGGTCAAACTTATTATAACTTATTATGGTCAATGGTCAATACTTTTAATTTTGGTAAATTATATTATCTAAAAATACTGGGATTCCCTTCACAATGCCTGAACTAAGACATTTACACTACTATTTGAATTGGGTTAACAAGATTGTATGTATGCATTTAAGAAGTTAATACTATTATTGAGCAAGGATGAATTAAACGGATTTAGAATGTTACAAAGTATTTGTAGTAAAAAAAAAAATTGCTGTTGAACTTTGTATTCATTGTACTCTTACAAAATATTATGCAGCACAACCACTTTCATCATTGGTAAGAAACGTTTTTTTTGAGCACTTCTAAAGGATCACGTGTTAGAAGAAAAAATATTTAAAAAAATCAGTGAACTTATGAAGGGTCATGTGACTGAAATAAATTATATTTAAAAATATATTACAATAAAAAGTTAATTTAAATTCAAATTACTGTTGATTAAATAAATATTATGTTAGTATAACAAACATCTTTAAAAAACATACAAAAAATTATTACTAATCCCAAACTTATGAAAGTTTGTATTTTAAACATTAAACAAATAAACAGATTTTTATTTTATTTATAGTATGCTCATTTATATTAACCTAGATTAATGCTGTAAAATTGCAATGTTAATTTAAAACAAATCACAAATTAAAGTGTTGCCCCACAAATACCATTTTACCAAGAATTGAGAAGTGAGCAGCACACTGAAGCTCATATAAGCAAAAATTGTGTTTCGCTAGCAACAAAGACAAAATAATTCATATTTATATAGATATGAGTTTTTTGCAGTATTACAAAAATTTTATTTTGCCTTTTTTTATTATATATATATTAATGCTGTAAATTATATATATATAAATGAAAATCAAGGAAATGAAACAAATGTTTATTATAATTAATAAAAGAACAATTCCAGATTGCTAGCAAATCTCTCAACATAATTCATATAGGAATACTCTGAACAGGCAAATTCAAAGAAGGTGCAAAAAGGCCTGGCTGAACCAAGCAATTAGGACAGGAGACATACAGAACACAAATAATTTACAAACCGAACAAGACAAACAAAAACAGCAGTGCTTAATGGCAAGTAGTTATGACATTGTAACAGGGATTCAAGGGTCATCTAAGTGAATGAATCGCTCGTCTTTTTTCATTATCTCTACGCCAACTACACAAAGTATTTGTAACCAGTAACATAAAGATTGTCTCTTTTCCATTTCTAAGACAAAAAAAAAACTATCATGTCTTGCATATTTATTCATGTCACACCAAAACAGACACTGACTGTGTCTCATGGTGCTATATGAACAGTGTAGATGAAAACAACAGAGAATGACAAAAAGTGGATGAAGATGAACATGTAAATTAGACATTCACACCAGTTTTACTTTTTTTTTTTTTTTTACTCATTCATCGATATGTCAGCGTTTAAGGTCAGCTGTATCCTCAGGCTGCAGTAAAGCACAATCCAGTTGGTTATTGGCACAAGCTTAACCGCTTTAATTTGCCAGGAGTCCATTCATGGCTTCACTCAATTGAATGAAGGTACTTTTAATAAAAGTAGTGTATTGGGTAAAAGAAAAAAAGTCAGGTTCACGTCACATCAAAGCTAAGACACTGGCCCAGCTTATGAAAAGTTGTAGTTTAAATGCAATAATGACCTATTCCTTCTACTATTTGTATATTTTGGTGAGAATTTTATTCCTTTTTCAAATGACAGTACAACTGTAACAAAAGCATCTCTTAAAGTTCCTCCACTGCAACAGACAAAAGCCACTAAGTTGCACTAGCAACAGAGCATTTTGACCTGTAACAAAGGCTAAACATTATGAACTTTAAAAGCAAATGACTCGTTTCAATTAATCCTGTATTCCAAGACACACTGGACTCAATCACATGATTCAGGAACAAATTGCACTGATGCCATTCAGGTGTCCATGTCTGATGACTTATTAAAGTTTATGCACATGGAAGAGAGTTACATTAAAAGCTGTCAGGAAGGCCTGAGAGACCCTTTCTGCAGCAGTAAAGGAAAAAAGCTTATAGGCAAACTACAGTGTTGACTGACAGTGTTGAAAAGGGCACAGAAGCTGATTTATTAGTAATAATGCATCGCGTTTCCATCCTCAGTCTGTACCTCCAATGCTTCTCAACAAGCCAAAGCTAAATTTAAACTCACTCTTTAGTGGTATTTGTTTTGCTGTCCCTAGTTCCTTGGCAAATGGCATTGACTCTCCAGGAAATTTTATCAGGTGAGTTTGCAGTCCAATAAGACTAAAACTTTTGTTTTGTTTTTTAGTGAAACAGGAATTTGGGTCCACGGAGTTATTGGAACAAGACAAGAGCACAACACAACCTTTGGTTAGTATTGGCATGCCTGTAGTTTCTTTTGGCTTCACTTCTAGCATTCAGTAATCTCTTTTTTTTTTACCAGCTCTCAGCTGGAACTTCCTCACCCACCATTGAAATCCAAACACACAGCATGGGCTAATGCTGTATATGTAAAAATGTTTGCATCCTCATGGTCAATGTCATCTTAGTATGGTGTATTATTGTCATCGACTACTTTTTTTGGGAGCATTCCTAAACAGTTCTTTTAATTAAGAACATTTGGTTGGTGTCCCTCATGACCTCACGTTCTTGACAGTTCTTTCAGTTGGCTTCTGAAAGTATCCTGTTCGCTCTGATCTTTTTGTACATCAATGAGAAATCAGTACTACATACAGCACGTCTGCTTTAATGCCACTTTCAGGAGAAAACTTCTGAACCAAAAAGGAACAAAGAAAACCCAATGCAGGAGGAGTAATCAATGATGCAATTTTCTTCTCCTCGCTAGAATCGTTTCAAAGAAAAAGGCGTCCTTTGCCTTTCGAAATACTTTGTATGGTAGTGCCTTTGCGAAAAATAAAAGGGCAACAGTTGGAGTTCCTCACTTCTTTTTGTCCTTCTGCTTCTTGTCAGGCTTGTTGCTTTGTTCTGTGGTCATGTTACGAGGCATGAGGAGAACGCCATCGGTGCCGTACTGCAGAAAGTACTCGCTGGCCGAGTAGGGTCTGCCTTCCTCATCCCGCAGCTGTGCGAACAATTCCTGGGAAAGGCTCTGAACTTTCTGCTTCGTCTGTCTGATGCACTTACAGTATTCCATCTTCTCCTTCAGCAGCTGGGCCTTTTCACGTTGCAGGTCTTGCACGCCCTCCTCGAGCTTGAGGATGGTGTCTAATTTGCGTTTACGGCAGTTTTGTGCCGCCATTTTGTTCTTTCCACGGCGGCGGATGTCACGAATGAGTGAGAGCTGGTCCTCATTGAGATGGTGCTTGGCCAGAAGCTCATTGAACTCCTCGACAGGTAGGTTAATGATCTTTTCATTGGAGAATGGGATGTCCATGGCCCTCGCTCTACGTTCATCACGGCTAGACTGCCTGTCAATGAAGTCTTGTGGTGGCTGGAGCTTTGTCTGCTGCAATTGCTTGTCTCTGCCTTTCTTGCTGGAGGATGTGGACATTTGAGAGCGCTCAGAGTAGGATGATGCCAGTGGTAGATTGTAGGTGTGGTTGTGATTGACACTTTCCAACTGTGGTATGCCATGGAACTGAGAGGGATCTTGGTAGCTCATGCGGCACAGCTTGCTATACTCCGGTTGGTAGCCCCCAACGGCTCCTTCCTCTGCTTCTACTGTGGCCGCCTCTGAATCAGTGCTGTAGCCAACAGCTCCTTCCTCTGAGAATGTAGCAGAGGTGGATGAAGATGATGCGGCTGATGAGCAGGATGTCTCTGAGTTGCTAGGAGAGGCTGGGCTATGGCTGGAGTCCAGTGAAAGACCTGAGTCTGAATCAAGCTCATCCTCGAGCTGAGAAGCCTGGTCTTGGCTGAAACCCTCTTCCATTGCAAGGTCTAGCAGGCTAATTTCATCCAGCATAGACTCTTCCAGCAGGCTGGAAAATGGATCTGGCAGCACCGGAGTGGTGGTTAGATTAGTTGTACTGTTTAGAGGTGGTGGGAGAAAGAGACCGGTCAAGTTAGTAGCTCCAAAGGTTGAATTGATGTTGGAGGAGTTGCTAGAAGAAAGCCTGACTAAGGTAGGCCGCTGTACCATGGTAGAATCCAACTCGGGGTTGAACAATGGGGGAAAGTCCTGGCTGCAGCTGGGAAGCGAAGCCTGGTGGAGACTGACATCCTGGTTAATGAGAGTGGACCGTGGAAGTCCAAAACTTGTGGCTGAGTCGGTGGTGCTGGCATTGTTGTTACTGGGGTCATTATTCATGGTAACATTTACCACAGTACTGTTCACCTCCATGTCCTATAAAAAGAGGTACTAAATGTTAGACTAAGTTTAATGGTGTGATCCTCATGACTATTATCCAATATATTCAATCACTCAAACAATGACTTGGATATATATTAATTTATAAACAGGACTCAAATTGAGGGGGGATGGGGGGCTCCACCTTGTGGAAAAAAAGACAGAAAAAAGCATCTCCTCTGTAAAACCACAATCGCCCTTTACCATCTAAAAACTAAATTTTTGATTAGTAATATGCATTGCTAAGAATTCATTTGGATAATTTTAAAGGCGACTTTCTCAGTATTTAGATTTGTTTGCTCCCTCAGAGCTCAGTATTAACGAGCTGCGTGCAAGCTCCCGCATGGTTTCATAGTTTTTTTCACAACTTCTGTCGTTCTTAAATAAAAGACAACATAATAAAGTATGATATTTCTTTGATTAGAGTTTAAAGACATTCCCAAGACATAACCTTACAGTGCTGCCATACTATGTGTGACTGTGAGGATGAGGGACAAAACTGAGAGAGAGACGAGGCATGTGTTCCATTCAGAAATAATCACCCTGTTCTAATTCACATTAATATGTCAGTGATTTGCAAAAAATTACCTACTGATGGTTTTAGTGTCATACTTATTGATCCATGAGAAGCCTAAACAAGCACAAATACACACTCAGCAAAATATTAACTATATTGTACTATAAAATATATAGATTTCCCAAAACAAATTTATATAACTTTTGTCAATATTGCACACCATGATGTTGAAATGTGCTGTTTTATTTGAACAGTATGCTAATATTTGTTAGACATTTAATTATTTACTGTATTGTTAATTGCAGAAACTACCTTTAATGCATACATTCTAGTGTGTATATGGTGAAACCTTGCACCTTAATAAATGGTGGAAAGACATTAGATGACTCCGACTCCCTGATCAGAGTACTGAAGTGGTTAACACCATCAAAGAACCGGCATTAGTGGGGCAGTCCCCAACAAGTATATTGACGTGTCAGAAAAATCAAGGGAAATGACCCTTTAAAACCAGATGAAATGGCACTGACAAAAAGTATAAACACTGTGCGCAATGATACAGTTCAATCTACAAATCGCCATCGAGCATGGATTTACTGCAGTAACACTAACTGGTAGTAATTAATAAGTATTGGCAGAAATGTGGAATTTTCATATTAAATATTATTATATTATTAATATAGATAAATATTAAAGGAGTAATGGAAGATAATTACTATATATATTTATTAAGCTATAGCATTTGTGCATTCATACCAAATTTTTTTAGACTACTGTTTTCCATTCTGATACCTAGTAACCAGGTAAAAACAAAAAAAGATACACAGTATATATAATAATACTAAAGGTACAGGTTGTAGGACCTGCCACAAGAGGGCGCATTACCAAAACAATAACAATCGCGTGATTTGATGACGCTAAAGAGGAGCATGGAATGATGGGATGTATTGTCTTTTCCCCAATCGCTGACGGCCATCAATCAGACGGAAAGATAAATCATGGATTTAATGGGAGTTCAACGATTTGCGCAAGTAGATCACATACAAAGTCAATGCAAAGACGTGATCAGACTATGGATCAGACGTGTCCTCGCACGGGTCTAGAGACACGACGTCCCACATTTGGCGCTCCGAAATACTAATCTTGTTGATCGTTATAATAGCATACGTTTTCTGTAAAGATACAAATCAAAACAACTCACCTGTCGAGTAAAACACAAGCGAGATCGGCATCTCTTTCTAGTTGAAGTTTGTCGCTAAGCTACTTCCGCATTTGTCCATGACACTGTTGTCATGTGGTGTCTACGTCAGTAAAGGCGGTAACAAAGGGTAACTAACGTGTCACTGTCTAGAATGGGACTTTTCTCAAGATTTACAAGTAGTTGAAAACATTAGAGATATTGTTAGTAAACAGCTGGACAAAATATATAACACCAGCCTAGTGGTTTATATTTTACTGCAAAAATCTTACAAATTGTACCTTTAATATTGCAGCCTGCACTACAATCTGTACTGAAGATAAGTGTCATCAAAGTCAGGCAACACAAACCTTTTTCATGATTTGAAACAATCATCACTCATTAGAACAGGCAGAAACTAAGAAATACATTTTTTTTTCTATTAAGATATTTATATTGTTAAAGAAAAAAAGTGTAAAGAATAAAAAAAAAACGTGAAGAGTTTGTCATACGCTGACCATAAAGAGGAGTTTAAAACCATAATTAATGGTTTGGTTTCTACAACTTTCACTTAGGAGTAAAAATCTTAATTTAAAATTATTTATCTGGATAGATATAGAGATGAACTGATATGAAAAACATTATAGTGATAATTTATTAAGCCATACGGCTCAGCCCTAATTTAAGGTTTAAGGAAAATGATAATATCCTTTTAAAATGATATTTAATTTGATACTTATTATAACCATTGTCACTGAGCAGAGTATTAGGTGTGTGTATTCCCTTCACTGACTTTGAATGCAATAAATTCACAAACCTGCAGTTCCATTATGGACATTATGTCCTGCCACTGCTGCTCCAGGTCTAGTGGTGTATCAGACTGAGACAGAGGGGCTTGTAGGGGGATCCCTTGTGATGTTGATGGCGTCTCCTCAGTTGGAGCTCTAAGCTGTGAGGTGGATCCAGTGGTCTGGAACTAAAGAAAGAAAAAGACTATATGAAATGACAATCAAATAAAAAAAAAATTCAAGTTTTAATTGGTAATGTAGCATGAATTTCAATGTCGCTACCTCTGGCTCTTCTCCAAATGGAAAGGTGGCCTCCAGAAGCCTCAGACATTCCTGCAGGGATAATGAAGTCTGAGCACCAAGACTGGTAAGCTAGAAAATACAACAAGAAATGTCCATGTAATTCCAAGGTGGACTTAAAATCACATAACATCCACAGCTTACCACCTTTTTTGAATAATCTAAAAGCATTATTAACCGAAACCTTGCTGTGCTCCTCACACCTCACTATATAATCCTAGCACATTACAGCACATACCTCCGTAGGTATTCTCTCTCCTGTCTCTCCATCAATATGAGTTAGGCTCTGCACTGCTTGGAGATTAAGTCCATTTCTCCAGCTTTCCTCTCTTCCACCTGCCTCTTCGTTTTCTTCATTAGGTTTATCAGTCTCACTCTCCTTCTGCCGACTGCTATAGTTAAATACTTCTCGGCCAGCACCAAGGTCAATATCCTGCCTCCAAAGGATGTCTATGAGGTCAATGTCCTAGAAATATATCCGTTAAAGGGGAGTGTCATAAAAGGTCTAAGATTACAGAACATCATTAGATAATTCTAATTAATGAGGGACATGATAAGGATTGCTCAGCTCTTACTTGGCTAATTGTGCCAAGCATGTATTAAAAAATAAATCACAAAGGAACCACTTCGCTATAAAAATATGAAAAGCTACATATTCTATTAGTGACCTCTACTGAAGATACTACAATCTCTGTTTGATTCAGTGTACTATTTCTACCACATGTCAAGCTGTGACATTGCTTGAAAATGTAATATTAACATTACTATTAACATAAAAATATTAACATTAGCACAACTACCTAGTTTTTTTTAAGAGATACATAGCTCTATCGATGAGACCACACCCTGTCCAGCCTCTATTGTAAGGCTCATAATGTAGAGTAAGAATACTAATAGCTCACATACAACACTCTTAATAGCCAGTAGTCACTATGCAATTTGCTTAATCTAATGGCTAGATATAATAGCATAACACAGTTCTCTCTTTAAGGAAATCAGATATGAACCAATGTCAATCTAATTACAGTAGGCTAAGCTAAAAACACACAGCTACTGTACCTCTTTGGAGAGGTCGTCGCTGCTCTCTCTTTCCCCTTGCTCCTGACTGTCCTCAGGGGCCACGGCTCCCAGGCTGTCCTCTCCGCTGAGGCTATAATTGGTCTCAGAAGCACCACCAGCCCCTCTCATGGCCGAGGCTTCGGAGTTGTTCACGTCCTCCAGGCTGCCCCCATTGTCCAGGGCAATGCTGGGGCCGGACTGACTGGTTGCCGAAACCACACTCTCAGGGTCACGATGCACCAGCCAGGCACTCAGCTCGGTGCTGGGCACACGCAGATGATCCAGGGAGTGCACCTGGTTCAGAAGCCGACGAGTGGCGAAAAAATGGTCCAGGTCCACACTTTTAGGATGGATGCCATAGCCGTCCAGGGTGTTACGGAGATTGTGGAACTGCGTCTGGGTGTAGGCCGAACTGGGGCCCAGGATGATCTCATGGAGTGGGGGGAGCTGATTGTTCAAATAAGTGTCCAAGTCCAGCCGTACCCCAATTAGACTCAGGAGGATAGTGAACTGAATAAGACCCTCTGTGAAGTACTTTTTCAAGTAAAGCATTTCTTTGCAAAGGAACAAAAAAGAAAAACCTAAAAAAGGAACTAAAAAGCAAAAACTAAAAATTACACACAAACAAATGTCAAACCCACTTAAGGTAATGTTCAGCCTTGTGTACGATAAAAAAAATCAAAAGCAGACACAAGAAAAAAGGATGCTTGCTTTGTTTTCACAGTCATGTGCTTCTAATAAAGCAGAACTAGGTAAGATAAATCCTCTTTTGTTGTCTTTGAAGAAAGTTTTTTTTCCACCCAAATTATATCCAGCTTATATATTTGTAAGCATGCACTTTCAAAGTTCACCAAGCCTGCATAGAGAGAGAAGAAAAAAAATATATAATATATATATATAAAATATTACTATATAATAATTAGCAATTAAATTATACATTTCCACTCGCAAGTAAATTGCAAAACTTCAATTAAAGCTTAATCAGTTAAAGAACATCAAAATGTTTGCATCATAACCTAGTATAATACATAAATTGACTTTCAAAATAATAACGTTAATACGTCCAGATTTATAAAAGAACATCAAAGTGTCTGCAACAGACCCTAATCATAACAATATAGTGACAGTTTTGTATTACTATGAGACTGTTATATTAAACATTAATGACCTCCCACCACATACACCCACCTCACAATCACACCCACCTCGATCCATCCATCCCTGTAACCCTCTAATAACCAAAAGTACGCAAAAAATCGCGCATATTCGCCACCAATAAATTGCAGATCGGTGACTGAGCTTCGGCCTAATCTCATTCACTGCCTACATTCATCTCCTCCTACTCAAACCCCATATAAAAACAATTTACTTGTCCAAGCACTGTGAAGTACTGACCTCGTACACTTCCGCTATCATAGCCGAGCAGTCCGTTAGCAACAAGTGGCGCAACAGCCTCTGATTGGCTAAGATACCTGTCACTCATTTTTCTCTGCGCTACAGCCAATAAGGAGGCGGGCCCTGACAAGGCTCTACCGGGGACACTGAATTAATAATAACAACTTTATTAAATACCCAGTTTTTGTCAATTGGTTAAACCCAACTGTTAAAAACGGTTCCTTCAGTTCAAGCAAAGCTGTCTTGTGCATTTGCAACAGCCGCACTGACACACACTGCCATATTCGCAATTTCGAAAGCTAACTTAGCCCGCTAGCATAGCATCTAAATAGTACGTTTTCATACTTACTCAGGAGGAGTTTACTGAAAAATGACTCCGAATGCCTCTAAATGCATACACAGCCACTGTCATCAGTCACTTCTAACTAACTACACACTTATTCCCTTAGATCTCTATATGTTATCACTCCCCTATCGCTATGAATGGCCCACCATGACTTGCAGAATTTCCTCTTGCCGACAACTTGGCCGAAACTGAGGCGCTGAAACATGCTGCCACTACGCATGCGTAGAATATTCTAGCGCACATACGGGATGAGATCATTCATCAAAATCCGCGGTTGTATACAAACTTGTAAATGCAACTTTTGTTTAATAGCATAAAAACTTGTATCTGTCTATTTAACTTCTATTAGTTGTCCCGCCTTTATTTTTCTTCACTTTCTTGATGCTCTCCGTGGGAATACAATATCGGCAAATTTGCAATATTCTACCATACAGAAAGCACTAAAACACTGGCCAGAAATGTTCTAATACCAAGAATAATAAATGGATCATGCTTTATGACAAAAAAAGTAATGTCACACTTTTTAATCAAAGTAAATTTCCCATTGGCACATAAAGTCCAGGCTACATTTCTGCTGACGGCGTTCAGTTTTACATTTTTTGACCTCACCGACTTGATTCTATATTTAAATTTTTTAAACATTTTGTAACTTCTTACATTGCATTAAGTTGTCACATCAAATCGTTTAATAAATAGACTCATCAACTTTTAAAAATTAAAGAAATTATGAAGAACACAAAATAGCAAACAGATAAATGTGACTTATGTTGCAGTGTAAATTGTAGTTATAGTAATAAATTATATCACTTCACTGTCAAATGCGTTGAAATACACTAGATGGCGCTCATTGAACGTGTTTGACAGAGACCAGGGGTCACTTGTTCTCTGTAACAGGGTTCAAGATTGTAACTTCCCTCCTCATAACATTATCTTTTTTACTTGATAAATTTTGAATTACAGCTATTTTGAACTTTAAAGGTGTTTAATATAAAACTACATCAAACATACTTCTTTGTGTCAGATGCTTGCGTCAGTCAGCCTTGAAAGGGATTGGGAAAAAGAACTGTTGTTCATAAAAATGCTACATGAGTCAGGAGTTACTGAAGAAAATATGAAAGCATAACAATTGATTACTGAAGAAAAACCTTGAAAATGGAAATGATATTTGTAGGCTGTAAATATTAAACTATTGCCATTCAAGACGTCAAGCTTTTAGTTATCACTGGATCAGTTAGAAAACATTTCATTTACATTTACATTTACATTTAATTATTTAGCAGGCGCTTTTATCCAAAGCGACGTACAAATGAGAACAATAGAAGCAGTCAGGTCAACAAGAGAACAACAACAGTATACAAGTGCCATGACAAGTCTCAGTCTAGTATAGAACGCATAGCCAGGTAATATTTTTATTTTTTATTTTTTTATTAAATGAAAAAGACAAGAAAAGGAAAAGTGCTGGTGTTAGTTGGTTAAGTGCAGGCGAAAAAGATGAGTCTTTAGATGTTTCTTGAAAATGAGTAAAGACTCAGCTGTACGAATTGAGATTGGGAGGTCATTCCACCAGCTGGGCACAGTACAGGAAAAGGTCCGTGAGAGTGATTTTGAATTTCTTTGGGATGGCACCACAAGGTGTCGTTCACTTGCAGAGCGCAAACTTCTGGAGGGCACATACGATTTAACCAGTGACTTTAGGTAAGTTGTTGCCGTGCCAGTGGTCGTCTTGTAGGCCAGCATCAGTACCTTGAATTTGATGCGAGCGGCTACTGGTAGCTAGTGTAACCTGATGAGGAGAGGAGTAACATGAGCTTTTTTTGCTCATTGAAGACAACCCTCGCTGCTGCATTCTGGATCTGTTGCAGAGGCTTGACAGTACATGCAGGAAGGCCCGCCAGGAGAGCGTTACAATAGTCCAGTCTGGAGAGAACAAGAGCATGGACAAGAAGTTGGGTTGCTTGCTCTGACAGGAAGGGTCTAATCTTCCTAATGTTGTATAAGGCAAACCTGCAGGACCGGGTCGTTGTAGCAATGTGGTCAGTGAAGCTTAACTGATGATCCATCACAACTCCTAGGTTTCTGGCTGTCCTCGAAGGAGTTATGGTTGACGAGCCCAGCTGTATAGAGAAGTGATGAAGCAACGGGTTAGCTGGAATCACCAGGAGTTTCATTTCAGAGAATGTCTTTATGCTATAAAACTCTGTGATACTTGGAAATGAGACTGTGTGACTAAATTTAACCTAAAAAGTGTCACTGTTTTTTCCATCACCTTATTAATCAATGTATTCACATTTACTTTGAAAACTAATGTGAAGAAACATCCAAGTGGGACTGGAAGGTTTCCTATAAGCAGAAAGCTTTAATTGACCTGATCCTGAAATTGTCACATTTAACAAAACAAAGTTCAGGAACGAAAATAGTTTTGCTCTTGAAATTAATACAACATAATAAAGGATTTCCTACAAACAGGGTAAGAATCACATCTCCTCGAATCCTTCCTTAAAACTGCATGACGAATCTAATTTTCTCAATTGTCAGACTAAATACTCTAAGTGTGTAAATAAGACAGTAGTTTATGAGCGCATATACAATATTTAACATATCTAATGAACGGGAAACATGAGTTAAAAGAGCGCCCCTTATAAATATTTACCTCGGTAACCATAGTTTCCGACATACCATAATTTCTGCAGTTACTGTTACTACAATAAAACTATAAATTGGATTCCAGTGCAATCAATAAAAAAACAGTTTGAAAGACTTTATATAAACTATAGTTATCAAGATTTAAAAGCAGTAACTAGGGTATTTTGGCGGAAACTAGGGTTACCATGGTAAATGGTTTGCAGAGGATTTCCTGTTGTTGTGAAGATCCGCCGTTAGATTGCATCTAGACGGGACTCGAGCTCGTGCCACGTTCACGTTACGCTACGGTGCGTTAACCTCAAATGTGTTCCCTGTCATTCCTCGGTGAAGTGCTGTCCCCGCTTGGATTCACTCGAGTATTTGACCTGGAGTAGAATAATCGAAAGGAACATAACGTTAGTTGTCAGCATCTGTAGTAGATCTGCAGCGTCTAAATCTCAGAAAGAGAGAAGGGTAACGTTAGTGTTATTTCAGTCTAATACGGTGCAACTGCATTATGCAGAGTGGAGCATTTTTTTCTCGCTCGCAAATAAAATAATGGGAGAGAAATGAGAAGGAAAACAAAAGCACAGCGAATTCTTGACTACGAAAATGAAGAGGACGAGGAAGAAGAGGAACAAAAAGCGGACTGCTTCAGCGTAAGATCATCCACGGAGACGTGACTTGAGTTTTTAATGTCTCATTGTTGGTTAGCAACTGTTAATGGCATATGTTTGATCCCAGAAGAATAATCAGTGTCATGTCAACCCTATTGTCTAACAGAACGGTGCACAGAAACGAAGAAAAATGTTTTCCACCAAAGAAAAAGCAGAAGAAAATAGCTCATCCACCGCCAGGCTTCAGAAGTTAACGTTAGACATGAAGGTTTGGGCTTTTTTCTCATTATCAGTGTCTAATCGATGTTTTTTTTTATGCATTTTGACTGAGAAGACGGACAGCAAACCTATCTGTTTTGATTATCACAGTTGTTCCACATCGGTTTTTAGCAGCATCGCACGCTTCAGTATCACCCATGATTGTTACTGATCTTGGGTTACTGCTGCACTTTTCGCACCGTGTAACGGTAGATTTAATTATTTTTATCCTACAGCAGTGGTGTGAGGCAGGGCAGGCGGCCATTCCTGGCCGCTAAGGGAGAACAATAGGGTAAAGCATGGTACAATACACCATTTGATCACACAACTAAAGCCCTGTACTCAATCCCCCCCAAGTACAAGCTCACCAGAGGGCCACAAGTTTTGTAACTCGAAACTTAAGAAAGTTTGAAAGAGTCTCTTATTTTAAATTATTTTGTTTGTACCCTTATAAAAATTCACTTTGGTACTGACCCCCATGGAAATCACCAGTTTTGTGTGGGACGCCCACTGATCTATATATATATATATATATATATATATATATATATATATATATATATATATATTTATTATAGATCAGTGGGGACGCCACAATATGGGCTCATTAGCTTTACTTTTGTATGACAGTAGTGATTACCTTTGCTGACAGCACATCTTGAACTAGCTTAAGATGTTTTGCTGGGCTTATAGTCTCCCATGTTGGTCTTTTGCTGCTTTGGGGGACCTAGTCATGCTTGGAGATCAGCTGAACCATTTAAAATATTATTTTTTAAGGGTTAGGGTTAACAGCTGGTAGGCCACCACAGTTGTATTGTAAAAACATTGATATTTCAGTTGAAGCTGCTTACCGTTATTAGTTTTTGAAAATGTAACAATCAACTTTGTCAATGTAAGCAATATTAAAGTGGCTGATGTTCTAAATATCAGCTCGGTTGTGATTTGGGTGCATTCATATTTGAACAGTTTAACGTACATATCAGAGGAAAACTGGCCCGTTAGTTTATATATTTCTTCTTCACTGACTGCTAGATTATTCCTTTATTTCTCAGTGCTTCAATCTCAGAAGTCATTTCAATCAAGAACGAGGAGTTACCACCCACACAAAGTTCTGTGGTCAAGCTTCCTCCAAGTTTATTGTCCAATCTCCAATTTACTACATACTACTTTAACATACAAAAACAGCATGCAGGGTAACCATCCAATGAGCATAAACATTACATCATATAGGGATATGATGTATATAATAAGAATAATAATTTTTGACAAACAACAGGTGTGTTTTCTGCATCACATCTTATTTTCAGTCTTATATAGACTTGTACGGACTGAGAGCCTATTTCTTACACCAACAAAAATAGTTCAAAGTAATACTTTATTTGTCAGACAAGCAACACAAAATGACAGCTGGTCTGTAACAGCATATGAGAAGAAGAGTGAGATAAACCTCAGTCCAAGCGTTCATAGTGAGAGAAAACACAATCAAATTTCAGGGCTGAAATGAACAGTTGTGTAATTGGCAGTGACAACCGACTGAGTAAATAGAAATGTTAGGACTCTTTCTTGTCATGACAGGTTAATGAGCTGGATTGTTCTTCCGCAGACCTCTATGCTGACAGTCCTCCTGCTTCTGAGTCTGAGGTAGGAAGCGAGTCGGTTGTGTTCAGCATTCGAGACATTGATGTGCTTCTTTGCTTGTGAGACATTTGATTCTAGGCCTGAGCTTGTGTGCTTTTTTCTGATGGCAGGAGGCTCATTTTTTACAGTCCTATTCAAAGAAGGAGCTCATTGCCATAGTCTTATGCATGCAGAGGGAAATGGATGACTTGAAGGAACAACTTAGGTGCCTAACAGGTCAGTAGTGTTTTATTCGGTTAGATATTTTGATTTATTGAATTTTATAAATAAAATCTTCTCATTTGACTTACCTGAAACAGCATGTGGAAAGCTAGGAAGAAACCTGGAAATACTAATCGAGAAGACCAAGATGTGGTCAAATGGGAACAACGGTACCTCTCTCGGGACTCAAGGCATGGTGCAGGCACCTGCCGAGGTGGATGCTGTGATTCCAGATGTATGTTCTCCTCCAGCTATTATGAATGGGCAATGGCTGAATCAGGGTCCAGGACCACAGAAACCTCACAAGGCCACTCAGAATGCTCTGAGGGATGGGCTCTTCACAGAGGTAGTCTATAAAAGTTAATTAGACCTTACAGTCACAGGTTGCAAAATAAATAATCATTATTTGTAATTGGCTCACTATTTGTTCTACTAATTGGGTTGTTCATTTTCTGTCATGCCCTAGTTTCATCCTACTATCCTAAAATGTAATACTTCAATCATTTATTTGTCATTATGAATTTGTCCAGCATTTTCTGAGTGTTTAAAAAAAATTAATCCTACAACAATAGTATAAAAAAATTTTGTGCACAGTTTTTTTTTTTTTTTTTGCCATTTCATCTTATGCTTTTTCTACGGAAGAGGATTAGGGTCAAGCAATAATAAAAAAATTAAACCATCACAAGATTAAAGTCATTATATTGCGGTTTATAGTATTATAATTCTCAAGTTTGTATTTCTACTTTTTTCCCCAAAAAATTTAACGAGTTTAATCTCGAAACACAATGACTTTATTCTCGATATTTAATGACTTTATTCTCAAGATTGTATTTCGACTTTTTTCTCGAATTTTAACGAGTTTAATCTCGAAACAACGACTTTATTCTCGATATTCAATGAGTTTGTTCTCAAGATTGTATTTCGACTTTTTTTCTCGTAATGTAATGAGTTTAATCTCGAAACACAATGACTTTATTCTCGATATTCAATGAGTTTATTCTCAAGATTGTATTTCGACTTTTTTTTTCTCGTAATTTAATGAGTTTAATCTCGCAATATAATGACTTTAATCTCGAGATGGTTTTATTTTTTTATTATTGCTTGGCCCTAATCCTCTTCTGTATTTTTCAGTGGTCAATCGTTCTTTTTTTTTCTCTGTAACATTGTAGTGTTATATTTTTTAAACAGAACAATTAGTTTGGCTGTACTGCTGAGTAATTTGCAAAAAAATTGTAAAAAAAACAAAACAAAAACAGCTTGATTAAGTTGTTATACATTCGTCATATCGGCCACTCCCTACGTACATAAAATAAGAACTTTGTTTCTTAACAAGCTATTGTGTTTTTTTTTTTTCTCTCAGTTTATCACTCCTGAACTTTTGGAGAGTTGTAACACAGGCACCACTGCCCAAAAACTGACCAATGACCTTCTCCGTGGACTCTACGAGAGGGAATGCCTGGCTTCCCACTCCATATCTGGAGTTGTGTACAATAAAAGAGGCCAGCCAAAGCCTGCTCTGCCTACCGAAGAGGTCGAGGCAATCCTGAGTAAGATTCTCTCCTGTCATTTTGAATATTGTAAAAATGTAGAATAATTTGAATCTATTATTCTTAATTTTCGGAAATATTCCCATACAGGAACCGTTCACTATTTCTTTCCTGGCAAGACTGATGTAGAGATCAAGGGCTACATCCGAC
The DNA here is from genome assembly GCF_023724105.1 of Carassius gibelio. NCBI lineage: Eukaryota > Metazoa > Chordata > Actinopteri > Cypriniformes > Cyprinidae > Carassius > Carassius gibelio. The sequence goes on along the minus strand of NC_068382.1, from coordinate 17,330,751 downwards.
AGAAACTGCAAAACGAAGCCAAGAGACTGAGGAAGAAACCATCACTCTCAGGCCAATACGAGTCTAGAGGTCTCAATCTACCATTAGATATGATCGACCAAAATTGAAACATATGGTTGGTTAGTGGATATCAATTGTATGTTCTCCATGAAGTTAGCCTTATTCGGTGTTACTTACATTTAAGAGTCGTGGACTGAGTGAAGTTGATGTGCATTGACAATAGTCTTTAAAGAAAGTCACAACGATCTCTTGCGGCAGCTGTTTGGCTGTTGGCAGTTGTGACGTTACATATGTGAAAATGCAAATGAGCGGTTCCAGATAAGTCCAAGGCCCCGTCCACACGGAGATGCGTTTCTGTGAATACGCACACATTTTTTATCGGATCGGCGTTTCGTCCACACTGATCCGGCGTTTTCGCAAGGTGAAACCGCTATTTTTTGAAACCGGGTCCCAAAGTGGATAAATTTGAAAACGCCGTCTTTGCGTTTTTGTCTGGACAGCTAATCCGTATATTTTCTGAAACGATGACGTCATCAGCCCACGTCTCCCCCCTAGTCAGACAGCTCTACGTCATGTAACAGCAACAAAAACATGAACAAAACACTGAATGATTGTCTTTTTATTAACTAACATTAACATTGATTAATAAATGTATTGTTCCATGTTCGTTTGTGTACCACGCGCAAGGTTTATGAGCATAGTCCAAGTCTTCTTCTCTGTTTTTAGTGTATCTCTGTGGCAGAATTGCAGCGCCACATACTGGTCTGGCATGTATACTACATCATTTTGCGGTTTCATGTGGACGCGGATATTTCTTGAGACGAGGAAAAAAAAGATCGGATTGGGGTAAACTCCGTCTCCGTGTGGACGGGGCCCAAATGTTGCATTCATGAAGGGCTTTGGCTGAAACGAGCACAGTCGATGCTTAGATATTGAGATGTTTAGATATTTAATGATGTGTCTCTGTGAACGTCTGTTTTTTTGATACTTTGTATTTACCAGATGTAGGACTTCAGGACGTAACATTGTGTGAGGAGTGTAATAGGCTGTGACTATTATTTACGTTGTACATTTTCAATGTATTTCTTATTTGATGATGTTCTTTGGTCTATATGACAACAGCTTTATGTTTGTGTTTTTTCGTTATTAAATACTGAAAACACAGGTGTTGTTACTAGTATTAGCTTTTAAGATATTTTTTTTTCTTCAATATGAGATTCGGTAGCTAATGCATGATGCAGTGAAATGAATGGTAGAGACTAGAGTTGGCCGGTGTATTATCATGTACAACGCCTTCTCAATGAGGGCCGTTGAGAACAATGCAAGGTACTTTTGGAGAGCTGGTGAGATGGAGAGAATCAATGACTGAGTGGCACAGTCAGAGTGACAACAGCAGGGGTTCTGGGCCAGTTGTCTTGGCAACCTCAGTCTTCTGGGCCACAGCAATCTGGGTCTTACCCTGGCCATTGCCTCTAAGCATCTGCCTGTTGCAGGGATGAGTGGGCTTTTTGACAAAAAAATAAAAGGCAAAAAGCTTTTATGGCCCAAAAAGAGATTAGGTCTGTCACCAAGTGGCAATTTTAGTCTTTGTTTGATCATCGATATGATGCTTCAGTGGAATATTTGATAAATGCTTAGACCTTCGTCTTGTCGACTGGGCGGAAAACAAAGTTTTGTAATGGCTGCGTTTTTAAGCTTCCGTTCCACAGTAAATAGGGGCCTGTCTGGCCAGATTGATGGCACAGGCAATGACTGAGCTGAGCGCAACCCTCTACTTATCATAAGCTTCATCAGAGACAGTGGGGGGATAGGCAGAGACTGACGAAAGGATGCGTGTGCATGATTTTGCAAACCAATGTGTGAATGGACCTGAATAATATCTTGGTTAATTGTCATCATGATCGAAGATACAAAGTTTGCAATACCATATCAATATGGTATACAATTTGGATATGACATTGAGCTGTAATGCTTCACTGTTCCTTGCCTTAGTTGTTTTTCAGTATGAGTGTTTTCAGCCTGTTTATTTTTTTTATATAAAAATTCGACATGCAGTTGCATCAAACAATGGTATAAACATTCAATGTAAACTGTGATGATCGTAATTAATCGCAATTACAATTTTAAGGGAATAATTGACAATTGTGATGTTTGTCATAAATGTGTAGCCCTAACTATAATGATAAAGATCCACCCAGTGTTTTTTTTTTTTTTTTTAATTTTTTAATCTCGTTAAATATTTTCCCCTTTCTCAAATCAAGCCAATCTCAGATGCCTGTCTGTGTGACGTCACAAACAGGCCCCTCCCACGATTGTTTGATTGACCGTAGTGTTTCAGCACTAGAGTATCAACTACTGTGGATACTGGGATAATCTCGCTTGGGCTTGGTTCAAGGCAACCGTGCCGAGTGTGAGTACATCCTAAATGCGTCTATCTTCGTGCAAATCATTTATGATCCAGCTTCACCACCAGAAGAAGGTTTTTTAATGAATCTTTGCAAATCGCCTTCCCTTGTAATGTGCTAGTTAATGAGTTTGATGAATGCGGCTAAAGTTCACAGTCTCAGAGTGGCTTGGAAGAGAGGGGCGGGGTCAGCAGAGCTCATTAGCATTTAAAGCGGAATGCAATAAAACAGCATGCTTTAGACAGAGCTGTTTCGATGGTAAAATCAGTGGTGTTTTACACTACCATTGTTAAATCTTAACCAAACTATGTTACAGACTTTCCAATAAGACATATCAATGATTAATCATATCACCTTGTGGGAAATGGCCTCCGATGACCCCTTTAATATATGTTTACAAAAGAATACATTAAAGCTGCAGTAGGTAACTTTTGTAAAAATGTATTTTTTACATATTTGTTAAACCTGTCATTATGTCCTGACAGTAGAATATGAGACAGATAATCTGTGAAAAAATCAAGCTCCTCAGGCTCCTCCCAGTGGTCCTATTGCCATTTGCAGAAACTCCATCGCTCCCGGTAACCAATCAGAGGTGCGGTCCGTAACTTTGTTTGTGTTCAAAATGTAGAAAAATGTATATAATAAGCGAGTACACCATGAATCCATTTTCCAAACCGTGTTTTTAGCTTGTCCTGAATCACTAGTGTGCACCTATAATAAGTGTTTATATTCAGAATATTTCAGATTGCTTCAGGGGTACCGTGGCGGAGTAACCCAGTACCTTTGTGATTCTTCATAGACATAAACAGAGAGAAGTAGTTCCGGCTACGATGTTCTTCTGCAAGACGCAAGCAGTTCTGTTTATTAACCGCTACGCTAGAGCGTCAAAAGTTACCTACCGCAGCTTTAATGGCATTCATTTTTAGGTGTACAATACAAGGAAAACATTCTAGGTATGTTCTGTAGTGTTCAAAAGTTTATATAGCCTGTATTTATTTGATCCGAACTATAGTGAAAACAAATCGTATTATTATTTAAAATGACTTTTCTATTTTAAAATTGATTTATTCATGCTAGGCAATGCTGAATTTTCAGCAGCCATTACTCCAGTAGTCTCACATGATCCTTCAGAAATCTTTCTAATATGCTGATTTGGGGTTGCACATTTCTTATTATCAATGTTAAAAACAGTGCTACTTAATACTTTTGTGGAAACCATGTTACCATGTTACTTTTTTTCAGGATTTTTTGAAGAATAGATTTATTTAAAAAAAAAAATTATGATGTAAAGTCTTTACTGTTACATTTAATCAGTTTAATGTGTCCTTGCTGAAATGGAAAAAAGTATTTATTTTCCATTCCGGCAATTACACGGATAAAGAGTTCCGGCAATTGTTCCCGGGTCGCTAGATTTTGCACTTTCACACTGCCAGTGATTACCCGGAATATGTGCGTGCTTTCACACACAACCTGCAAAGATCCCGTGACGGCACGTGACATCAGGGTGTGACGTGTAATGTAAGAGTCGAAAATGTTAGGCACATTATACTTTCACTCAAGCTAGTAAGCGATCTCAGCGTCAGCGCAGAAAGTGAGGAACAAACTGATCTCTGCTTCATTACAGTTTGCACATTTTTTTGTCGCGTACATTAATCTTCCTTCAAAACAGCTGGTAAAAGAGTCGCGCAATAACGTGCGTCATCACTAAAACACTGCACTAGATCTGGCTTTTGTTCACACAGTACTCGTCCCGGGACTGAACCCGGAAATGTTACTAGGTCCCCGACCCGGGTTCAATGCATAGACAAAAGAAATGGACACAGCGACCCCATTGGATTCAACGAAAAAAAAATAAGTAAATTAGAAGCACGCACTTCCTGGGGGTCGGGCGTACTGCGGGCGTACTGCGCCCAGAGTTGCTTCAAAAAAATATGAAACCCTGCCCCCCTGCTTCAATGCCGTAATCAATCCTGGGACATGTTTGCTTTTACACAGAAGGCGACCCAGCAATGTTCCCGGAATTTGCCGGGTCAGACATGCAGTGTGAAAGGGGTTTGTATCGCTTGTATTGTGTTTTTGGAAGAGGTTTGACATTTTATTTCAACTAAAATCATCATGATCTGTTGACATAAGATATCTTTTTTTTTTTTTTTTAACATTTTTAAAATCAATTCAAATTCCCCAACATCTCATATTTAGCTGTTCCCCACATTTGCATGCAACCCTGTTATACTGCATTAATTTAACAATTATTGAGGAACTTTTAGAGTTTTGATAGTCTATTCATGGAAAGTGCCACATGTTTTTCTTTATAAAAAGTAGGGTTAGCAATTGTATATTTAGATGTTGGTTTCTTAAGACGGTTCATTTATTGAATTCAGCACTTCAGGCTAATGAGGCCAGCTGTGTAATCACAAGTTATTTACAGCCTTCTTTGAATATTCAAAGCGCTGTGATTGCAACAATTTTATTCCACCATAAAAAGGAATCACCACAAAACAATTAGCCTCCCAATTTTAATGGGAAACATATATTTATGAAAATAATACATTTGTACAGTATGTAAATACTCTTTTTGGTCACACATGAACTCCCAGTAGGTTGATAGGCCGGTTGTTTTATCTTTTTGAGATGTCAGCTTCAATCTGTGTGTGTGTGTGAGAGAGACGAATAGATAAAGAGTAAGCTTTTTTCATATTCTCAGCCAACCCAGGATTTAGTTTTCAATAAATGTTATGTCCACCATTTAACCACATTAGTTTAACTTTGTTTTGCTCTATTAACCTAATTTCCTTTTATATTTAACACTGTCAAACATCTGCTCCTTTTGCATAGTGGGTAATAGTGTGAACCGGGATCTGAAGATTAGCTTAGGTGCCATTTTCACTTTTGCAGAGAAAGGGAAGTAAATGAAAGAGGAAGTATCATATGCTGCTGTAATAGGACAAATATATTATGATAAACCTGTACTAAAACAAATCTGCAAACACACAATTAAAACAAGTTACTGTACCAGTTTCTGGAGCTCATTGGTGCGAGCAGCCAGGAGATCAATGCGGGGCAGCTTGGCCTGTTCCTTCGAAAGACATAAACATACACAGAACACCAGATTTATCAGCTACATCAACAGTAAACTATAGATTTATTTTATTTATTTCTAAATGTGACTAATAGCTTATGTTACGAATAGTTCATTCAAAAATGATGTATGAGATGTAGATCAATTCTTCATCAAAAAAAAAAATATTTGGGGAAATATAGCATTACATCATTTGCTCCCTACTGGATCCTCTAGTCTACAGTTCAGTTCAATTTGGTCAACCATGGTTGTTTTAAATGTGCTATATAAATAAATTGAACTGAACGGAAATATTGAACTTTAAACCATTGCTTCTGGCCAAAATACAGAGTCCATAAGCCATGCTTCCTCCAGTGAAAAAGTCTATACTTTGTTATCCTCCCCCATCAAAATTTACACACATATTTGCTTATGATCAAATGGTGTTTAATCTGTGCATATTTCTCTCCTGATTCAGAGGAGATGACTTTTTCACTGTAGAAAGCAATATTATGGATACAAGACTTAGGCCTATATTTTAGCCAGAAGCAACAGTTTGAATTTCCTTTACAAGGCTTAAAGGGTTAGTTCACCCAAAAATGAAAATTGGCCCATGAATTACTCCCCTTCAAGTCATAGGTGTATATGATTTTCTCCTAAATCTTCAGCAGATCTTTAACATGTGATGTGAATTTAGCCCGTGGGGGAAAACGTTGCCTTGGCGACAATTTAAATAAATGAACTTGAAAAAATAGAACTTGTTGTATAAAGCAGAACGTCACAGGATTTGGCTATTTTTGAATGAATACATCTATATTAGGGCTGTAAAATGAATCAAATATCGACATGGACTAGTGTATATGAATATTAAAGTTAAAAGAGACTACAATTGTACTACGTGTCTCTTTGAATGAGTGCTCAATATGTGCATTTTGCCATTCAGATACACAGGATGCTGGCAGACAGTGTTTTCCCCCACGCCGGCCACGCCCCCAGCTATGACTAGATGCCGACTGTATCTATTCCATGTAACGTCAAAATAAAAGTCACTTCAAAGCGTTTGTAGCAGTTTTACTCTTTTTCTTTCTTTTACAGTCACGTATCTTCCTTGAACCCAAACATTTCTGGAATGTACTGTAAATGTACAACAATTCTAAAAATAAAGAAATTATTTATTTATAAATTTTTTATCATTATTTTTCTTTGTATTATAGGTTTATTAAAATTAATAAATAATAAATGTTTAGATTAGATTAGATTCTAATTTATTTTCATTGCACATGTAAGATACAAGGCAACGAAATGCAGTTAGCATATAACCAGAAGTGCCTAAGCAGTAAATACAGGATATACAGTGTCTAAAATGTTATTACGTGTACTTTATCATTTTATACTTTGCATTTTATCACATTATTTCCATAATGACGAGTCCGGTGTTAAAAAGTTATTTATATCACATCCAAAAAGCTGTATATTCAAACACATTACTAAATTCCTCAGAAAATAAAGTTCTTTCAAATAAAGTGGCAAAAATTTTTTTTTTTTTTTCATAAATTGTTTTTATTTGTCTTACTTTGGTAATTTATGTAAAAAAAAAAAGATACATTAATTAGCTCACTTTTAAAAGGTAAACTAATATATTTGGTGTCATCAAATATAAACATATATCAATTATAAATTGATTGATTAACTGAGTGACAAACAGCAGACGTGGTCTGTCCACTAGATGGAGCGATTTTTCTTTATATTGACACCACTGAGAAAAATAGTGTGACACTAACAGCAAGCACAAAAAAATACACTTTTACAAAAAAAATTTTAATACTTATAAGGATGCCTGGCAATAACAACATGGAAATTCGTCCCCATATAATTATAAGGTTCTATCTGACATTATTGCATATTCTTATTCCCTTTAATTATTTACATCATGTTTTTTTTTTTTTTTGTGTACATTTTTTCAGACTTTTTATTTAGAAAACAAAAAGGTTCTATCTATAAAGTATATGGAATGCAAAAACTTTGAATCTCAAAAATCTCTCAAAATGCAGACAGAACCTTATTATTCAGAAGTTGTAATTTTAATTTCACCTTTTCTTGCACCATGCATTGCATTTGTGCTTCCTTTCTATTGTATTGCTTGCATAATTCATAAAGTATTTCAACATACGCTTTATGTGGACATACATTTACAGTAAATATCCTGCTCTTTCCTCTGTCTTATTTGAACAAGGTGGTTTTATAAGTTTTTCTGTTTGCCGGTTCACAGCACACCTTATCTAACGTGTCCTCTAAAGGGACTTTAGCTGTAAATATGACTGCAGGTGTCTCAGGTGTTTCCAGCAAGAGACTCCTCCTGTATATAGTTGACAGAAATATCTGAGTAATCCTTCTTCTTTTTTATGACAAAGCAGATTAATAAAATCAGCAAAGAAAGCAAGCAGAAATAGTTTTGAAGTTTGAAATAAAGACCTGGCTGTATGACATTATGCAATGTTAACATCAAAGATAGGATTGTAGTTCTGCTTCTTAAAGTTTGGATATCTTGGGCAACATTATAATTAATAACCAACTTACACAGGGGAGGCCATTGAAAAGAAACTTAGGTACATAGTACCAAACAGACCATTTCAGCACCTTGCTGAGAGCAGAAATCAGAATTTTAATCCCAAATCGGTTAAGCTTTTTTATGGTCTTGTGAAGCACGATGGCTGTAACAGTTAAAGGGAACCAAACAGGCAGTGCTTTATTTTCATACATTTTGAATGACATTCAAACCTGCTCCTATCTCAGCTTGGGGATCCAGTATTCGTCTGTGATTTCCCCACATTATGCAAATGTCAGCATCATCTGTCTGGTGGCCTTGTGAAATTAAACATCAGAGGTGAAACTGGGAACCTGCTCAGATGGCAAGCATTGTTCTGTTGTTATAAAAGCCCCTATAATACTAAAACATCTCTTATATTTAAAAACCATATTCAAGAATGCAAACAATGTGTGAAAAATAAATAAATAAATAAATGCAATAGTTTCTCTGCAATCTGTCTTGATTTGGGCAGGTGAGTATATCTTTTTGGTTGACCATGCAAATGTTATACCAACTTCACGCTCCCATGAGGTCGTTCACTTGGATTGCCCTCCCTCTTTCGATCACATGGCTGTAGCTTTTACTCATGTTGCACTGGGTTGGACCTAATGTTCAACTTGGACTGAAACTGTGTTTGTGTGAGGCTGTATAGGCTGCTGCCTGAGCAGGAGAGGGAGATTAAAAAAGACTGATAGAGAGAGAGAGAGAGAGTAAGGGAGGGACTGAGAGAGAGGAAGGGGGAAAGAGAGCACCTGCAGCACTCAAAGCAGACATTCAGTAGTGTGGAGGTTAATTAACAGAAGGGGAAGCAAAAAGGTGAGAAGGTATTAACAGCTCTCAGCAGACTGAACTTGAGCGGTAAAGTGAAGTTAGTGAGTGAACACAGGGGGCTGTCAATGCAAGAATGGTTTAATAACTTCTGGACACCTGTTCTTCTGAACCAAAGAGCACTTTTGAACACATCTTTTCAGGTGAGAACTGATCAAATGCTCCTTTTTGTGTTTTCAAAGTTTTTTTTTTTTTTTTTTTTTTTTTTTTGCATATACAAGAACATTAGAGTTCACATTCTTAATTTGGCTGATTTATAAGAAAATGCATGAATTAATTTTTTTTTATAAATAAAACTAATTTAGCTTAACAAAATAAAATGAAACAAAATAAGAAAATACATAAAATAAACTAAAACTAAATATTAAAATCATATAAAGTTAGTATATGAAATATAAAATTTAAGAATCTTTAAATATAGTAAAACTGATTTTATTTTAGTTGGTTGCCAAGGCAGTTTTTCTCACTTTAATTGAGTTTAACTAGATGTACTAAAATAACTAAAACTGAAATGTCTATGCAAAAAACATATGCATAGACATATTTTTTAAAAACAGTTACTAAAAAAAAAATGACAAGAACACACAACAGTATTACTAAACATTACTGAGATTTAAATGAAAACGGAAAATATAAAAATAAACACTAATTCAAAACATTTTATAAAAACTATACTTTCTCAATGATAATAAAAGAATAACATTGTTCTTAACCATTTCACTATGGACAATGAACTGAACAAACAGTACACAGTAATTCTGAACATAGATGAGTGGAATGTGAAATTGTGTTCATGAAGTCTCCTTACAGAGCCTGTTACGAACAAATGATCTAGTGAAGGCCTCTTATGAGGGGCTGTGGGCTACATGGGAAGCTTGACATGCCATGTTATATGCCCAGATGAGAGAGCAGTAACATTCTGCACACAAACGGCAGCAGTATGATGTCCAGGCAGAGACTTGCAGGCAAACTTGACACCCTCCATGACTGCTCTGAATATGGCAGGGCCTGGCTGCCCTTGAGTTAACCTCTCTTCTCCTCAAACATTTGTATTACCGGGAAAGCTTTGAACTCGGTTAGCGATTTCCTAGGTTTAGATACAGTGTACTCTCCCTGTGATCTCTGAGGTCCTTTACTGCTGCTCAGTCACACAAGGAGGAAAACAAAGTAACTTATTATCTAGCTCTAAGGATATACTCCTTAGTATCAGAGAGTCTTGTAGAAGGTCAGGTGACTTTCAAGAATCCGCTGCAAATTTTTGTAAAAATAAAATAAAATAATAATTATATTGTAAAAGTATTTAAGAACAATAAATAAATTGTTAATTTTTAAATTAATTTGTATATTTTACTATGTTTTTGTTGTTGTCATTTTTATCATGCACATTGTTTAGCTGGTTTGAAATTCTGTAATCCACATCGAGCCTGGCACATTTTAATATGCAAACTGTGGCTCATAATTTGAAATAATCAAGCCATAATCAATAGGCAAGAACAATAAAACCATTAAATGAACCTTCGCCTCCCTATAGCTGAGGAAAGCACCTGACTCTCCTATAGGATTAAACCTTACAGTCATTTTCAGAGTCCAATAGGATCTCCTCCACAAAAGTTTACTTGGCCACAATAAACTAAATGCAATTTAGGTGAAAGAGTAGTAGCTGCTTCTAAAAGTGACTGAATCCTGTCATTACGTAATTTCAGAGGATCCGTGACAAATCCTGCACAGAGAGACTCTGTTACCCCATAAAATGACTGTATTCCCGTGTGTTGAAAATGCCCCCTTATTTTGTATTTGGCAAACATTGTGCCATTACATGAAAATGTTTTATGTGTTGCATTAAAGCTGTTTTTGTTTCTGAGCCTTTATGGTAGGGTTTTTAGACTTTTTTTTATACCAATGACCCCTAAATAAGAAGAACTTCTTTGGCCATCTCTCTAACATGCAGGATATTTTTGCTGTATCTATACTATGTGGAGGAAAAAAACAGTAAGAAATGCACCCACAAGTCAGAAAGAAGCTTTGTCACATTTGCCACAAAAAGTATATACATGTGGCGACACTGCCTTGTTTCTTGCATGAACCCTAGCAATATTCTACCAGAAAGTTTCAAGTATATTGGGTGGCAACCGCCAAGTGAAGGGTGTGTTTATTCGTGCCTTCTAAAGATCACTTCGGATCTGATAATCAAAATCTTATCGCACACCAGTGCTATAAAAACCTGCTGCATTCACTGGACAGACAATCACATTTTCATTGATACATTCAATGATGACCATGACAATGTTGCTAAGGGACACACCTTAGTGTGAAACCAGGCATACACATTATTATCACCAGTATGCAGGTGTGTGAGTCTCCAGGGTATCCATTGCTATGGCTACATCATTGTACATGCTTTGTGATGTGTACAATAGCTATACACGGTCTGTCCAATCTTACAAAACAAATGATACGCTATCATTTCGTGGGAAGAAATACAAAGATATCCATCAAGGTGATGTTCAAGTGTCTTGGTTCATGCACTGTTATTTTGGTGCATCTCAGATCTCAGGGGAGTGTCAGGGGATCCAGTGGTGCCGTTCATTAATTAAACAGCTGAGCAGCAGAGTCAGGTGTCCTCTTGTTATTCTAATCTAATCATTGGATGAGGAGACACGCATATGACCTCACAGAGGAATAGTCTTGATGCTTAGAATGTGTGGCCTTTATGCTAATGTTTTTTTTTTCCATAAAAGCTCATCCTAGGGCAAAAACCATGTGTTCGTTGGTGTTACGCTGAGAACAGAGAATTAAGGAGCTTGCTGTTCAATTATGATGGCTTGGAAACTATATTTTAAAACATTATTCAGTATATTTCTTCTCCAGCTACCTAACAAATCTCCATTCGTGTTACAGGTCTACTTTGCTGTCTTTCGTTGGCACCTGTCATGGCCGACCCTGCATGGTGGAAGCTCACCTTCCTGAAGAAAAAGAAGTCAGAGTCGAAGGTCCAGTATGAAATGCCACCCGATTTCAGCACCAACAATGCAAACAAAGACCTGGGCAACGATGATGCAGACAGCAATTTAGATGCCAGACTGGAAAAAATAGTGGATAAATCGAACACCAAGGGCCGTCACGTCAAAGTCTCCAATTCTGGGCGGTTTAAGGAGAAGAAAAAGATCCGTGCGACCCTGGCAGAAAACCCAAGCCTTTTCCCCGAACCTGCTCTGACTGACAAGAGCCATGTGGAAAAATAACATCCAGACAAAGCACAATGTTAGATGCACAAACTCATTTATACTAATTCTTCTTTGAAAGGCTGCATGTGGATCGGAGTTAAGACTGATGCAGCGAAGATACTGGAACAGAAAATTATTATTTTTGCCAGCAGTACTTTAATTGAAATGCAACCCTGAGATGATTATTAAGGACTGAATGTTTCCTGTGAATCATAAACAGAATATTGTCATGCTCATAAAATGCATTATCATCATTGTGGGAAAAACTTGACAAGAAAGGCACAGAAACTCTTCCAACTCTCATTTATAAATCACACAATCCGTTCATTTTAAAAATTCATGTGGAGAGTTACACTAATCTCAAACCTGTGGGAGACAGACTGTTGCTCAGATTTGCAATTGTATGCGCCCTTTTGATAAGCACTTGATCACGTGTTTTTTCATGTTGCTGTTTTTTGTGGTTGGACAACTCAGTTGTGCGTAGGACTTTATCTCTGATTTTATCATTTACCATAAAAAGGGTTTAAATTAGGGCATGGAGAGTCAAAGTCACAGTGTGTTAGAGATAAGTTCTCCAACTATCACTACAGCTGTAATTTGCCATGTTTAATCTGTACTTGTCAACTGTTTACTGCAGTCTTTAAGGATTATTGTTAAAATATGCAAAATAAAGATTTTTATTGCATTGCTTAGATGTGTTAAATTGTGGAGAAGTGCAAAAAGCTAAGCACAAAAGTTATTTGAATGCCACTGCCATCTACTGGCAAAATAATTTCTAAAAATAAATTATAATTGCTGCAAAATTTAAAGAGTTTATTACTTTGTTTTACATATACAGAAATTCACTAATTCATTGCAGAATTACAGTCAAATATAAAATTACTTTAAGCCCACATTAAGTTTGGCACATTTAGCACAGCAATCTAATTTCAATATTTCCCATCTGTCTTGCTGAATATTTGCTGTGTCATGAACACATTTAAAGATGTGCAAAACTTCAAAAAGAGCAACATGCTATTGTTGTTACAGAAGTCCAAAGTCTATGTTCTCTGAAACTACAATTAAGGCTGCAAGTATAACTGTGCTTTTTTAATTATTAATAAACATTAGGCATTCAACAGACTTTGCACCTCGTAATAGATTAAGAATGTGTTGAGGTCAGTTTTGAAGGCTTACAAATGCTGCACCGAAGCACCATTTGTAAAGCAACATGATTTATATTCCTAAGATCATGTATACAGTTATCTCCAAATAAAATCTCCCTTTTTGTTTTGGTTTAGGATACAGGATAATTATGGAATGATATCTTTACTAGTCAGTTAATGTCCTGGTGGCATTTTTAGTGACAGTCGCTGCTATTTCAGTTAACAAATATTTTTCATAGATCGTGGTGATACTTACTTGTCGGCTCGGTGTTACTGTGCTCTGCCTGCTAACAACAGCACCGATCTGACTGCTTTTGGGTCTTGAGTGGAAATAATCACATGAAATCTCATATGGGATTCTCTCTACAGTGCCTTCAATGCGAATCTAGGATACAAAACAATGAAATACAATGGGCAGCGTGAGATGGCAGCGACCTTGTGTAGCAGGCTTCTCCCAAAATCGGGTAAGATTCTTTCTTTTACTGTCTATGGTAAGATTCTGGTTTGATATTATAGCAAAACATATTATAAGTGAATTACTTGAATAAAAAAAAAAAAAAAACATAATCTATCAGAGAATACGTGATTCATATTTGAGGTGCTTGGAAAAACATTTTAAACTCTTCTCTGTTTACTTACTGTTGATTAGTTTCATCTCTTCATGTTTAGCATTTTATTATCCATGTATGCATGCTGCCACTTAGGATTTTCGACAAACCCCTGTTTTTATTTTCATGATTAAAACACCACATATGATGCTCTCATGATATTAGTCTATCATTTGTTGCATCCTTTACATTCCTATTGTACTTTGAATGTTCATATTCATGCTTAATGTTATTCTGACCAATATTTACCATATGTCATTGTGTACCTACAGGCCATTAAGCCAGAGTGTTCGTCATTGATCAAAAGCTGTCACTTGTCACAGAAAACCAGTAAACTTCCTCAAGCAGAAGCTGATGGCTGTCACAGAACACATTCCCCCCACACCTGCAGCTCCTCCTGCTGCTCTGGCTCCACGAATCAGACTGACCGAAGAGGTCGATCATTGCTATACTTACAGAACATTATCTCAAGTGTGTCATTTTAATGTCCCATTAACATCTATATCTACTCTCTTTACTTTTAGGAATGTGCTCTGGCAGTTTTGTTGAGAAGAGACCTAGAAACCTTGTTTAAGGGATGTAAGATGATTGCTGTAGTTCAAAGCAATGCAATCAATGCAGAGGACCTCATGGTGCTGAAACACAAACTGAAAAGCCACAATATCAGTGTCAAGTTCTTCCCAAACCAGGTAATACCAAGTTATAGTAATGATTACCACTGTTGAGATGTATGCTACTGCTGTTTGAAACATTTTGTTTGTTTCTTTGTAGGGTTGTTTCTCAGTAACAGCATTTACAGTAACATGTTGCCTCTATTTGTTGGCCAGACTGTGATATTTGCTGGTAAACAGCCAAAAGTTAAAGAGATGCTGCAAGCGTTAAAACACAGTCCTCAGATGGTGCTGTTAGGTGAGTGTGTCCTATGCATGAACTTGTAATCTTAAAGTAGTTCACTCAAAAATGAAACCTTTCTGAAAATACACTCACCCACAGGCCATGTAAAATGTAAATGAATTTGTTCCTTCATTGGAACAGATTTGGAGAAATGTAATATTACAACACTTGACCACCAATGAATCCTGTGCAGTGAATGGTTGCCATCAGAATGAGAGATAGAAACAGTTGATAAAAACATTGCAATAATTCACGTCTCCAGTTAATGTCTTTTGAAATGAATTAAGCTGCATGTTTGTAATAATCAAATCCTTAATTAGGGTGTTTTTGACTTAAAGCCATTTGTTTTCTGCTAAAATAGTCCACTATCCATAATATTGCTTTCTCTTTTGAAAAGTGAAAGTTGTTTCGTTTGCATCGGGAGAAAAATAAGGACTTAAAAACCCATGCATTCATGCATATTATTCTTTTAAAGATCTTTGAAAAAGGTTGGTTTTGTCTCACAGGCTTTCTGTACCATTTTCTTTCAGGTGCTTGTATAGAGAACACATTGCTTTCGTATCAGGGCATTCTCAGTTACTCCAAACTCCCGTCTATGATCACTATCCAGGGTGATCTAGTTGGTGGTCTAACCATGATGACTTCACGGACTGTCTCGATGCTACTTCACCATCCAGCTCACCTTTCCGCCCTCCTTCAGCAGTATGTCAAACAGCAAGGCTCTGGGGACTCCACAAATGCTGTTACAGATAAAGATACAATAAAGGATTAAAGTTGCTGTTTGGTCTTTTTTATGTTAAAGTTGGAGGTAAATTTTCACTGTAGATATGGTGGAGACTGGGGCTACATTTCGCAAAGGCAACATCTCTGCTGTAGCAATGATGTTTGTTTCAAATGATTTGTTCAAATACTATATTAAATTAGAATAGTAATAGTTCTGTCTTTCAAAGTAAAATTTCATTATATATTTTGTAGTTTTATAAAATTTAAAGGCACAATGTGTAAGTTTTCGCCGCTAGAGGGCGCTTATGCAAAGCAAACAAAGAAACAAAGGCATAGTCTGATGACGCTGTGATTGAGTGTGGAATCATGGGAGTTGTAGTCTTCATCCTGTTCATGGGTGAGCTTATGATTTATAAACGTAGTAGAATGAAGCAGACTGAGGCTGAAAGCTGTTGAAGAAAAACGAGGTTACTGAACGAACGTGACACACGGCTAGAAAGCTGCAGAGCTTTCATTATGCCACAGTCGACTGTTTTCGTGTGTGAGTATTTAGAGTAAAGCAGCTCTGTTTTGTCATACTAGAAACATAAATTAGCAGGCAACACAATGACACTATGGATACTGTACGTGCCACTAGTTAAAATTTATTATTTTTCAGGGTTTAAATATTCTTCTAAACATTTGGGATAATGTATGTACACAAAACTACAAAATATATAAAAGTGTTATAATGTTTTTGGGTATTTTAATAAAAACAATCTTACATATTGTACCTTTTAAGATTAACAATACTTGCTATGTATACTGGTAATAATTGTTGAACTGTTGAATGTTGCTGAAAAACCAATATTAGGCTATTTAACAGCAGGTTCCATTGTGATAACTCACCCCATATCTAGACACAAAATGGCAATGTTTTAGGCAAGGCAAGTTTATTTAAATAGCACATTTCATATGCAATGATAATTCAAAGTGCTTTACATAAAAGAAAAGAAAACAATAATACAAAAAAAATAATCACAACAATAAAATAAGTAATTTAAAACACTGAAAATTATTTACAAGTTGATTTAAAAGGTTTAAAATAAAGTAAAATTAATAGAAAATTATTATACATAAGATATAGCGCAATCAGTTCGGACATTGCACAGTGCTCATTCAAAAAATGCATAGCTAAACAGATGAGTTTTGAGTCTGCATTTAAATGTGACTAATGTTTTCGCACATCTGATCTCTTCTGGAAGCTAAGTTCCAACTGTTTTGGTCCTAGGCCATATAGTGATTTATAAATGAGTAAAAGTACAAAAGTTAAAATAAATCCTAAATGTAACTGGAAGCCAGTGTAAGGACCTGAGGACTGGTGTGATATGTTCAGATTTTCTGGTTCTAGTCGGAATCCTGGCAGCAGCGTTCTGGATGAGCTGCAGCTCTCTAATGTTCTTCTTGGGAGGCCAGTGAGAAGACCATTACAATAGTCCACCCTGCTGGTGATAAAGGCATGAACAAGTTTCTCCAAGTCTTGACTGAAAAAAAAAACTAATTCTAATTCTTGCAATGCTTTTTAGATGATAGTATGCTGATTTAGTTACTGCTTTGAAATGACTACTGAAACTACTGTCTCCAGAGTCACACCAAGTTTCCTGACTTGATTTTCGGTTTAGACCCTTGGAGTCAAGGTATGCATTCACCTTGAGAACTTCATCTTTGTTTCCAAATGCAATTTCTTCAGTTTTTTTCCTTGTTTCACTGAAGAAAGTTCTGGTACATACAATTGTCAATTTCATCAATGCATTGGCAGATGGAGTCAATGGGGCTGTGGTAATTTAACGATAAGGCTTGGTAAATCTGGGTCACCAACATAGCTGTGATAGGCCATTTGGTTCTTTCTCATTATTTGACTTAGTTGGAGCATATACAGGTACAGTCTAAACAAGAGCGGTGCAAGAGTTGAGCCTTGTGGGACTCCGCATGTCATGGACGTCCACTTAGACTTATGCTATCCTATACACACGTAATAACCTCTCCCCTTTAAGTATGACCTGGGGCCTGTTCTTCATACGTCGCTTATTACATCCGAGATCAAATGACACATCCAAGATGATATCATCGTGCTGATCATGATCCGGCTAATTGGGTTCTTCGAACACACCCGTTGTGTATGATTAGTATCGCTGGATTGAGTTATCTGAGATAACTGCGCGTTCATGTGTTGGCTTAAAAGGGGATGTGTATCAATACTCGAAACCATGATCAGCAGTGCAGCAATTGGCTAGTGGCAAGACGGCCATGTAATGACGTCATATAATTTTAAACGACACCCGACGAAAAACTTGACAAATTTCTGGACTTTTATAAGGAAACAGCCAAGCAAACAAAACTACATAAATGTTATAATAGATACATGAAACAGATAATAGAAACATGTTTTTATTTTATTATAATTTTTTTCATGATTCCCAATTATTTAGATTCGCAATTTATAATAGTTGTGCAGTCTTTACATTTTAATTTTAATGTAGAAATTATCTATTCATTTAATTTTATATTTGGACAGATTTGTTACGTGACAGCATTAATGAAAGTTTCTTAAGGGTCAATATCATGTTATCTGCTTCTCCTGAGCTCCATCAAGCCACTCTTATAATAGCAGTCATCACTCAAAATAATGCACGACTCTATTATCTGTATAGCATGTGTGTAAGACTCTAATACAATTATGAAGTAATATTTTTATGACAAATAAATATTTCAGTGAGTAAAACTGGCTGTGTCTATAGTAGGCTGTTATGGACTACACAACAATTTTATATTATTTATAAATAATTTTTAAATGATTATTATTTTAAATTATTGTCCCTGGATCAGTATGATACTCTTGTAATAAAGTAGCGGTGGTAGCAGACATATTTTGAGTATCAGTTCTGGTTGAAAAGAAGCGATATAATCCTGTTTACATGAAATAAGCCTGCTCCTGACCAGGTTTAAGCTTACGGACCTGTTGCTATGACAGCAGCTCCGGGATGAGCTTCGAAGAACCAAATGATCCAAGACCACGCCAAATCGTCAACATTCAAATCCAGCTAACTGAGTTAGCGACGTACGAAGAACAGGCCCCTGGACTGTTTGAGTACCATTCCAGAAAGCCCGACCCAGTCTGTCTAGTAGTATGTTCTGATTGACAGTGTCTAACGCAGCAATGAGATCTAGTAGTATAAGTATAGTATAATTTATTTTCTTAATGAGTGCTGTCTCTGTGCTGTGATGCGGTCAGAAACCAGATTGAAAATTGTCCAGGTATCCATTTGAGTTTAAGTATTTGTTCAACTGATTAAAGACTAGCTTTTTAATGATCTTGCCTATAAAAATAAAATTTCATATTGGTCTATAGTTGCTCAATATGGTGTTATCCAGATTGCTCTTTTTCAGAAGGGGTTTAACCACTGCAGTTTTTTTTAGGGAGTTTAGAAAAGTCCCAGAAAGAAGTGAGGCATTCACCACTTCTAAGAGATTTGTTTCTAATATTTTTCTGCACCCTTTTGAAAAAATATGTGGGAAGTGTGGTAATATAGCAGGTTGACAATTTAAGGTGCTTTAATATTTCTTCCAAGATTTTGCTATCAATAAGCAGACATAGTTACTGAACTGCATATTTTGTCTTCAGCATCAGTGGTGGAAATGCAACAGCTTTTTTCTAGTCTAGACTTTAAAGTACATACAGAAACTTTCAATTCATATTAATAAGCACATTGCCAATATTTATACCAGGGGTCTCCAACCCTGCTCCCTTCTCCCAGTGTCTGCTTCCTGCAGACTTCAGCTCCAATCTTGCTCCAACACAATTGCCCTTAATTTTCAGGTAACCCTGAACTCCTTGATTAGCTGGTTATGGTGTTTAAATAGGGCTGGAGTTAAACTCTGCAGGACGGTAGCTCTCCAGGAGCAGGGCTGGAGACCCTGATTTATGACCTTTTGCATATTTAAACAAATGGAAGTGTGTTTAAACTGATTTAAAAAAGCCATTAGAAAAATTTATTTGTGCTGCTAAAATAAACACTAGCTAGTGGTCACGGATCCTGATTAGTGGTAATCTCTGGATTACTTCATGTTAATCTAGGTCAGTTAGTCCTTTATGCTTATAACTGAGTTCAGTATAGAAGTTTCTCAGTTCTTCATATTTTGAAACCACTTCACCCTCATTTTAGGCCAGTTTTGCAATTATGTGTGATCTCAAAGGTAATTTGTCAATTTTCAAACCTCACTATAAATAAAACAAATGTTCTCTGTGTTTGGTAATACATGAACCAATAGGGGGTTACCCACTTGAAAATGAGTACATTAGGAGGTTATCCCGTCTCAGTGAACAGGTCATGGCAGAGCAACTCAATAGTTTCAGATTTAATGCATTTGAATGGCTGGCTGTCAGTGAAGTTCCACCTACATGTCTGTAATTCCAACAGCTTTTAAGACAGTAATGCGGATAATGATTTGGCTGCAGCCTTGGGTGGATTTGGAGGATGTTCAGTCACCGGGGAGGATAGTTGGGAGCTGTCTGCCATATATCGTTCTGGTATGCACATGGAATATCTGCATTCTTTCATTTTTAGTAGAAAGTGGTTGAACTGGTTTCATGTTGTGTGAGTAGAGTGACGCATGGTTGTACAAATGGGGCAACATGAAACTCAGGTGCTTGGAGGGAGTCACTCAGAGATACACCACACGCTGGCCAAGAGCAGGAACCTCAGGTAAGACCTTGAGCTACAATACTTAAAGAAACATTGTGGTTTTAAATGCTGGTAGCAGTAGAAGTATGTTTGAAGTGGATTAATATATTTACTGTTTGGAAACAGTGGATATGTATCAAAAACAGCCTTTATTAAGTGCACAGTGAACCTAACTGGAGAAGTAATTCTTAAACACAAGCCCAAATTGACTATAACTATGAAATGTTTTAAATTGTTCAAGCGTGACAGTTTTAAATCAAATCCAAGAGCTAAATGTCTTAGATTGACAATAATTTATTGACATTGGCGGCATGTGATCTTGTAGTGATTTGTAAGAGTTTCAGGCTACACATACAGTTTTCAGTTTTGAGTTCATCATTTATGTCATTTTATATGTTTGCTCTGACTTGGTTACAAAGAACAAGTCACTATTTAGTTTCTCAACACACTTGATGATGCTTCACACAAAGCATTTCACCAAACCTGTTTAACAATTATTATACCTCTTAAAATCATGTTCAGTTCATATAATTTACGGTGAAATCTACAATTAAATAAACTGAAGGACTCTAAACTTATGAACTTTTTATGTTATTATGATTATTCAAACGTGTACGTCACATTGTTTTCCTGATGCTATACACCATATTTACTGTGACCTATCAGCATGCTCACGGTGGTGAAAAGCTATTCAAGCTAAGGGCTGCTAAAAAGGGACATTCAAAGCCAATTATCATAATGACGCTAAGCTTCTCCCATAGGGATCGTTACCTTTGTTAGGTTACTAGCCATATGCATGTGCTACAGTGCACATTCTGTCTTCCATATCTAAAATAATTAAAAACTTGCATATCAACAGTGATCAGCTTTGGTAATGACTGAATAATTCCAAATACTTTTACTAATTATGTAATCAAATAGTTCATTAGTCAACTGCAAATTAAGCGGTTTACAAAATATCTAATTTGCCCTCATTCTAGTTTAATGGGCATGTATGAGCTTGTCAGTGTTGTCAAGACAGCAGGAGATTCTAGAAAACATGTTTGGTTTCTGTCACACTCCCTCTGATGACATTCCATTCAGCTTATATGTAGAAAAAGGATTTGTTCGATAATCTTTCAGTATGTGTGGCTATAAAGTACAGCAATAAAGGTGTTCCTTGGTTTTTGCATCATTTAGATTATGTAAATATGAGTGTATTATTTTGGTTTCTTTGCTTTGCATTATGCTCGTGTTTCATATTAAGCCATTTGAAAGGTGTTCATGAGATGATGAACCAATGTGATCTGGTAAAGGGCAGAAGTTAAAGTCCTGCCCAGGAAGTGTTAGTTAAGGCAGGTCCCTACTGTTAGATAACTGAATTAGATTCTGGACACTGTATTGCTTCTGTTTTTGTTTACTGTCACTGTGCTAGTTACTTTTGCTATGACTGTGTTTCGGCCTTGGCTTTTTATGGCATTTATTGTACAAAACATTCACAAAGCTAGCTCTGAAATACAAAGGCAACCACTGTTATCAACAATATGGCAGATAGTTTTCCTAACCTTGTTGCATAATATAGTATACAATTAACATGTGCTTGTCTGAATAACCAATAAATGATCTTTGCTTTGCCGACATATCGTTCCTTAGTGAACAATGAGAAGGAGTCTCTAGCAGAGTGTATATTCACACCAATCTCGGCTAATAAGTGCACAAGAGGACATTTTCAAAATGGACTACCACGGGTCTTCGGTGGACCAGGTCCAATCACAGACGAGTGGTGCGGAGAGGGTGTCTAGCAGCTGGCATAAGCCCACTCATTCCAGGAGCAGCAGCACAGCATCCTCACGTCACTCACGGCTGGTTTGTACCATCTGCTTGTCATGAATGCACTCAAACTCTGGTTTCTTCAACTGATATTTGGACACACCTAAATATTTTCCTTAGAAGTGCATAGGTGTAAAGCTAGCATAAAGAGTTCTGCCTTTGGATGTTTGAAACCTGTTGCCCAACACCTGACAAATGTCCCATAAGATAATGTGAAGGCCAAACCAAAGAATTTATGTGTCTTACCGAGCTCAACAGTTGCATTTTGTTTATAAGGGTTATATGTGACACATTTTAAATGGGATACGCCCTGTTGTATTTGAACTGTAATTGCCTTTTCCCTATGTTCCTAATAGAACATTAAAGACTGGGAAGTAATGGATGTCTTTCCAGCGGATTTGAACCTCACTGCTGAAAACATGCAGGATGTGAATACTCCAGGAATCTGTGAAGGCTACTTGATGAAGAGGAGAAAGAGGCCTCTTAAAGGGTGGCATAAGGTATGAGGAAAAAAAAAAATAGGTAGTTGTTGGTACAAACATAGAACTGTGAAAATCCAAAGAGATTTAAAGTTATACTTTTTTACAGAGATACTTTGTCTTGGATAATGGTATCCTACGATATTCAAAAAACCAACATGATGTAAGTATGCAAATAATTCTTTCTTTACCACCAACTGTAGATTTTGGATCCAGACTCTTAACAATGAGGGATTTACTTTTCCAACAGTTTTCCAAAGGGAAAATGCACGGTGCACTGGATGTCAGTCTCGCAGTTATGTCAGTAAACAAAAAAGCAAGACGAATAGATCTGGATGCTGGAGACATCCTGTATCACATGAAAGTAAGTCATTGTATTGTTTGCAATGAGTGAATGGAACTGATTAATTTTTGTTTTAAAGATATGATTATATGGAAGCTTGGATAAGGTAAGAATTAAATAAAAGGGAACTGTGACTTTGCGTTTATATCTCACAATTCCAATTTTTTTTTTTGCAATTTCGTGAGCTATAGATTCAGAATTGCAAGATGGAAACTTGTAATTGTAAGAAAATATAATTGCAAGATGGAAACTCAGAATTCTGAGAAAAAAAAGTCAGAATTGTGAGATACAGAGAACTGAATTGCAGATGTAAAAGAATTGTAAGTAAAAAAGTTGCAATAAAAATCTTTTCCTTAATTGCAATCATATATCTCACAATTCTGAGTTTAAATCTTATTTTTTTTTCTGTGACTGTTTTCTTTAAACCATCATCCGGTGGATTATGATATTTATTTATCAAATAATAAACCAAATAAAATTACTGTCAAAAATGTCAGCTGAACCTAATTTACTGTTCTAATTAGGCCAAGACTCCAGATTTATATTACAAATGGGTCACCAAGCTGAGTGCCCACAGGATGTATAAGAAGAACAAGGCTGCGAACGTTCACAATGGCTTCCTCCAGGCCCTGTCCCATGCCAGTCATTTATCTCCCAAAAACAGTCCCATGCAGGACATGGTGAGTAAAATGGTTCCTACATTGACTTCCTGTAGCCCTCTAAATCACCAGGGATTAGGTGAATGTGTCCTCACAGCTTAAGAACAAGAAGAATTAGTGATTAGACTTGGGCTAGTCCCAGATTGTAATTTTATCTGTAAATGCACACTAATGCATGCTACGGTGAGTTAATTATGTGTTTGTCTGATGGAAATTGCAAATGAATGTCTTTTGAACAATTCTAGGGCACGTCTTATGTCGGTGAACCTCTGCCGTGTGTCAATCCCGCCATCAATGGGAAAGTGTCAGCTTGGCTACAGACCCAAGAACCTGACATCTGTGCTCAAGGTACAGTGGTTTTTTAAAATACTAGTAAAACTGTAACAAAAGGATGCATAAGTAGTCAAAGATAAAAAAATAAAATAAAAAAACGCACCTTGGTGTTGTTTATAGAGCTCACCCGTTGTCAAATGGAGTTGACTGAGCTGCAACAGCTGGTCCAAAAGTTGCACTCTCTAGAGTCGGGCCAAATGGTCAATAACGGAGACCTTCAGAGGATCATCAGCATGCAAGTTAGTAAAAGGAGCAGGCTTAAGACAGGCCTTTACTATAATGACTTTCAAGTAAGCGCTCACACATGTGTTTGACCCATAGAATCTTCTCCTTGACAAGCCCAAGAAGAAGACTGGCAAAATTTGGGGTCATTCTCGCACTCTGTCTCGAGTTGAGGCTCTTGGAATGGTGAGGCTGCTGAGTTTACACTCTCTTTGACTTTAGGATGTCTTAGATAAAGCCTTGGGAGCAATCACATTTTTCCCCCTCAGGGGTTGCCCTGCCATTGGGATTGTTTCATGTTTTCCACAAAGGTTTGGAAGATATTATGGAAATGATTCCATATTCATGTGCAGTTTCATCCCAAAGATGTATTTTTATTTTAGCTTTGAATACTGTAGTCAGGCATTTCTGTTGTGCTAATGTGTAGTAAGCATTAGAATTTCAAAACCCCCAGTAATTTAGTCAACTCCTTTTTTTACATCAAGCCGTTTCGTGGGATTACTAAATCGGTAAGTCAACACAAGACACAATGATTGTAAATTCCTTGATGCTTTCGACACATTGTACCGAGTATCAAATGTTTTACACCATGTGGTGGTCCTGTTCAATTTTTTCACTCAAGTTAGGGCTTGGGAAGTCTCTTATTCTCACAAAGGCTGAATTTATTTGATAAAAAACTTCAACAACAACAACAAAAAAACAGTTAAACCTGTACCATTGTTAAGAATCATTGCAATTAAAAACAACTGTTTTCTATTTTAATATTTTAAAAAATATATTTATTTCTGTGATGGTAAGGCAGAATTTTTACTTCAGTCTTTAATGTCACATGATCCTTCGGCAAGCATTTTTACATGCTGATTTGGTTCTCAAGAAACAGTGATGCTTTGTTTTCAGTACTCTTTGATATATAGAAAGCTCAAAAGAATAGCATTTAGTTGAAATATAAATTATTTTTGACCCTATAAATATCTTTACTCTCACTTTTAATCAGTTGAATGCATCTCTGATTAGATAACAATAACTCCTACTTCTTATCTACCTACTTTTCTAATGCAGTTATCATCAAGCCACCTGAACAGTTCTTCTCATCTTGGAACCTCCGTCTCGTCCATCCCCGATTATGTCTCCACCCAGGCGACCCCATCAACCCCCACCTCATCAGAAAACAAGAAACTCCACCAAGACATCTGCTCCATGTCCTTGAAAGGTATAAATGGATAAGAGTAACACCTTAATGATTTCATAGTTGAAATTTAAACCCAGTGAATGCTTATTTGCTGTATTAGATGTACTGTATAATGTTGAAGGTCAGCACTGTGTCTTCTTCCGTATAGTCCATGCCTCTCTGCGTACGGCACATGAGACTCTAGCTCAGGAGCGCCAAAGGCTGCAGGAAGCCTGGTCCAGCAGGGAGCTTCAGCAGACCACCTCTGCCCAGATCAACAACCTCTGCAGCCTGGCTGAGGTCACAAGGACTTACTTACTGTATTACTTTACTATAGTGCTTCACTATTGCCTTAAAATTATCTGCATGCTTGCAAAGAATAGATTTATTTTATGTTATATTGTTATTAAAGAAGCTAAAAGCTCTATACCATAAAGCAAACACCCTTTCTAGTAAATGCTTTAATACAGTTGTTCTCAACCAGGGGTTTCAACAAACTTCTAAAAAAGACTTGAAATGATTTGAAATAAGACAAAACAAGCATTAAAATAAGTTAATAAATAATTACAAATTAAACCACTTTAAATCAAGATCTTTCTTATTTTAAAGGTTCATTGAAAAATTAAGTTGTTAAGTTGCCCTCTAGTTGTTCCAAACCTGTATGAGTTAAATTTTTCTGTTGAACTCAAAAGAGGGTATTTGGAAGAATGTTGGTAATCAAACAGTTACTGGTCCCCATTAACAAGTATTTTTCTTTCCATACTATGGAAGTCAGTGGAGACCAACAACTGTTTACCCACATTCTTCAAAATATCTTTATGTCTGACTAAAAAAAGAAACTCGGAAAAGATTTGGATCCACTTGAGGCTGATTTTCATTTTTGGGCGAATTATCAAACAACTGGAGAAGTCATAGGGCCTTTGAATATTGTTGTGGACAATGAGTGGCCTTAGAGACAAAAAGGTTGAGAACTACTGAGTTAATAGTTTATTTTCAATGCATATTACATGTTATGTTTTACTGCATAGATGTATGTGTGTGTATATGTGTATCTTCAGTTAGATGTTAAGTCCCGTCACACCAAAATCCACAATCTCTCGGTGTCCTCCGTTTCCTCAGAAGAGTCCTTCCATACTGTGCTACAAAGGAAGGTGTGTCACTGTCTACCCAGAACCTACTCAGCCTGTTCCTATTTTTGTCTCTTTCTTTCCCTCCTCCACCCTTCTTTATTCTGTTTACAGGTGGATGGGTTTCACCTACTTCATAGGCTAACAGGCTCTAATCCTCTCATAGTTTTCTCTTTATAGCAGTATGATGCAATCATGCTCACATTTTCTGACTACATGTCTGTCTCTGTTTCACTCAGTCCGGGTCAGGCCGTAGTTTTTCTTTCCGTGCGCCATCGGTGGCTGACTCAGCTGCAGAGTATTTTGACGCATGTGATGAGCTTATGTGTGCAAGCTCTTCTGAGATGTCCGATGAGTCCGGTCTAAGTGACGGATCCAGTAATTCAGAGCCTGATGAGGCTTATGGTTAGTGAAAATTAAATGTGGTGTTTAGATGTCCATATATATGCTACTATTCAAAAGTTTGGGTTCAAGTTTTCAAAGTTTTTTTTTAGGAATTACTTTCAGCAAAAATGGTAGTAAAGAAATATGAAATATGTCCATTTCAAAGGGTGTTCTTTTGCAATGCTGAAAAAATGTATCACAGTTTCCACAACTGTTTTTAACTGATATTAAGAGGAAATGTTTCTTAAGCACCAAATTCATGCAAACTAGGAGACTTCTTTCAAAAACTTGTATAAAAAATATCGACCCCAAATTTTTGAACTGTAGCCTACTTTTGTTCATGTAATCTAATACACTGTATTTTTTTACTTTTCCTTATGAACTCATCAGCAATGGCTTCACGCAAGTACCGCGCCAGCCTTTCAAAGGCACCACCAAAGCTGAACACCATAAAGAACACTGGACGTCGTACTACGTTGCCTGCAGTTTGCCCTGACAACAGCCATGTAGGATTGATGACTATCCTCTACAACAACATAGGCAAGGATCTGTCCCGTGTCTCCATGCCAGCAGCTCTGAATGAGCCTGTGTGCCTGCTGCAGAGACTCTGTGAGGAGCTGGAATATTCGGACCTACTGGACACTGCCAATCATACCGATGACCCCTACCAGAGGATGGTAATAGTTACAGACTTCAGCAAAACTGCATATGTCTGAATTATCACAAAAGGAGTAATTCATTTAGAAGAGAATAAATGAAATAATAAATTATGACTACTTCTGTATATATATACCACCATTCAAAACATTGGGACTGGTAAGATTTTTTTATGTTTTTGAAAGAAATCACTTGTGCTCACCAAGGCTACTTTTATTTTTTTATAAAAATAAAACAGTACAATTGTAAATTATTATTGCAATTTACTGAAAAAAAAATTTAAATTTCATTTCATATACTGTCAAATAGAATAATATAATAATTTTCTATTTTAATATATTTAAAAATGTAATTTTGGCACAACTGCATTTTCAGCAATCATTACTCCAGTAATTATTCTAATATATTGATTTGATGCAAAAAAACAAAAACAAAACAACAAAAAAAAAAAACATTCAAACAATCTTCTTGTTATGTTGAAAACATTTGTTCTTTGATGAATAGAAAGTTCAATAGAATAGCATTTATTATAATCCCATTTATTTATTTATTGTATTGTATATTTCTTTAAAAAAAGGTTGGAAATGTATTTTTTTTTTTCTCGTCTCTGTAAAGGTTTATATTGCTGCTTTTGCCATATCTGGCTATGCCACGGCTCAGTATCGCAACCGCTACAAACCTTTTAATCCAGTTCTGGGAGAGACATTTGAGTGTATCAGAGAGGACAGAGGCTTCCGTTACATTAGTGAACAGGTAATTAATAATCACATCTGATCATACATCAGATACGTTTGCTGTCAAGCAGTTGTTTACTGTGTGGTTTTGTGTTTGCCATCAGGTTTCCCATCATCCACCAATATCTGCGTGTCATGCAGAATCAGACAATTTCAACTTCTGGCAGGGTAAGTTTTAAAGTCTGCGTGGTCTCATTATGAACTGTATGTTTGAATTTGAATCTCATAATTTTTTTTTATCTTACATGCTGAGAGCAGACCAGAGATGGAAGAACAAGTTCTGGGGCAAATCTTTGGAGATCATGCCAACAGGGATGGTGAATGTGACTCTAAAAAAGCAAGTATCTGTTTTGGTATCAGCTGAATTTGAATTCCAATGTTTAAGAAAAATTCTAAACTTTGCTCTTTGATAAACCTTACTTGTAGATACGGGGACCACTATGAATGGAACAAAGTGGTGACGTGCATCCACAATGTCCTCAGTCAGCAGCGATACCTCGAGCACTACGGCGAGGTCATTATTCGCAACTTGAAAAGCTCGGTCTGTACTTGTAAGATCACATTTGTGAAGGTGTGTTCAGTTTTGATTGCAAATTTTGTTGTCATTTGATTCATTTTGAGTACATATAGATGAAGTCTTTGTACAAATGCGGAAAATGTTTCCCCCCTCTCTCAGTCACGTTATTGGGGTTCAGATGGTTCCAAAAACGAAGTTCAGGGTCAAGTTCTTGATGAGTCTGGTAATGTCGTCCATCGTTTCGGTGGATTTTGGCATGAAGGGATCTTTTGTGACACCCTTCCAAATCCACAGTGCATCTGGAAGCCAAGTGAGTAGTCATCTTTCCTCTATTTTATTGAATATTGTCGTCGTATTTCAAGTCAACCTGAAACGCTGTTTGCAATCCCAAATGACTTTTGATTTCTGCATGAAACAGAATTGATTTTATCCATTGGGAATTATCCAGAACTAATGCATTGGATTAGAAAATGCTAAATGCCTATTTGGATATTGGTCAGCATTATGTAATAACTATTTTTAATTTTGCCATGTACTGTCTTCACATATTTAGGTGGTTGAAGTCATCAGTAGTTGTGTAAACTTCTATAGTGTTGAACAGAAACCACAACAAATATAATATTTTTTTTTATCTCAATTTGCCTCTATAACAAACACATTTTTTTTTTGATTTCTATAACTTTCCAAATAAGGAAACAAATATTGAGGTATAGATTATGTTGTTTGGAACAGTAAAAGATGTCAAATTTTTCATCGCTCCCTCAGCCGTTTTGTTGTAAAAACTCACGCAGTGGCATTTGCTGGTTTTCTGAAATGTAATATCATGTATTACATGTATGCAAGCATTGTGTTATTGTAAATAAAAGTCATAGTTAATGGTTAGTTAATAGTGAGAATTGGACCCTTAAATAAAGTGTGACCAGGAATGTATTGGGTCTGTATGGGGTCCATTCTGATTTTGTGGCTGAGAGATGTATCTCTGTGTTGGCAGATGTTGTCAGAATGTCTGTGCTTCCTTACAGATCCACAGCCCAAGAACTACATGCTTTACTATGGCTTCTCTAGCTTTGCAATCGAGATGAATGAGCTGACCCCTGACCTCAAGCCCTTGCTGCCCCTTACAGATACACGCTTGCGCCCTGACCAAAGGTGAGACCTTCCTAATAGACAATGAGAAATAGACTCACATTGGAGCCAGAACTATGAAAAAAAGTCCATGAAACTTTTCTTTATTTAGATCATCTGTTTTAAGTTTGCTCTCTGTTGGTGCTGTTAGGCTTCTTGAGGAGGGAAAAATAGAGGAGACCGATAAAAAGAAGGATGAAGTGGAGGAAAATCAAAGAGAAAGGAGGAAGATTCTTGCCAAAAGAGGAGAGGAGCATATCCCTCGCTTTTTCAGGTGAGCTGACATCCATCCCACAACTGATTTATTCATAAGAATTATAGTTGGAATGCTAAAATGATCTCATCTTACAGGAAAACTTTGGATGCTGCCGGAAGGGAAGTTTGGCTTTACAATGGAACGTATTGGAAGATTAGGGAGAATCCTGGGTTTGTCAATGTTAAAAACCTGGAATTATGGTGAAGAAGGCAGACTGGAGCAACACTGTGGACACTTAATGCCTGTGATAAATTCAGCTTGCACACAGTTTTTGAAAGACTGTACAAACTTGGAGCTTTTGGGAGCAATGATAAATTGCCAAGGGCTTTTGTACTAAACCGAATCCATTGAGCAAGGATGATGCTTTTACCAAGCAGCAAGATGAGGGATTCATTTTGAACATTTATATTTGTTTCGTGGTTGAGGACACAGAAACTTGGTGGACAGTTTGACCTTGTCTTCCTCTTTGGATAAAATATAAGCCAAAAGGTAAAAGAAGATGTATGCAATGTTCTGGTGATGTTTAGTTTTAACAATTGCACACACACATTTTTATGGATGATGTTAAATTGCTTTTCATTTTTTTCTAAGTACTTATGTGCTGATGGCAACAACAAGACTCTGGATAAAGAAAATTGATTATTTGATAATATGTAATATTCAGAGGTACGTTACCTCATAACTTTTTCTTCCGTTAACGTTAAGTTTATAAAAGGACCATTATTTCTCTTGCAAAGCCATATCTCATCCTAATCAGGATTGAGCAGTAAATTAATTATCTCTAATTTGGGCCTTCTATGACTTTTTACTGAAGGAGGTTTCTGAAATGTGCCCAAAGCACTTTTACATTGCACATCTTTTTTTTATGAACCAAATATCATATTTTGATTTTAGACAATAATGTTATATTTATTGGCATTTAAGTATGAATTAAGCTCACAGTTTAAACCCTATATAAAATGTGACATCAGAAACAACCATTCTGTGTAGGCCTGGATGATAAAAATCATTGTGTACAAATGTTCACATAATAATCGTGACTTGTATAGTTATTTAAAACAGCAATAAACAATTCAATATTATGTACAATATTAAAGAATAGAAAAAAAAGAATTTGTATAGTTCAGTCTTTATTACATTTAGAATGAATCAAAAACATCATTTAATATATACAGTATTTTGATCCAGCTGTGTCTATGGCTCAGTTTGCTTGGCTGAGGAAAATTACTACAGAAGCACCTATTTTATTCTTAGTAAAATTACTTAAATTGTTCTTTTAATTCAACAGACAGACAAAGATGGTGTCAGAGGTAACCTAAATAGGTTCCCGTTGACACGCAAAGATATGAGGAGCATAATGTCCACCAGGGGTCAGCCAAAACATGACAACAACAGACAATTTGTTCATTATTTTCAGTGCATATCAACAGTAACAAACTTGTCAGTGCATTCCAGTGTATAAAAAGAAACCAAACAAGAACAATAATTACATATCTTTTAAATTAACATAGAAACACTTTAATTGCACTTAAATGTTTTTGTTCTGTAACATTGTCTGTCAGTTAAATAATACTGCTGCTTTCTCTTGCAGCCATTTGCTTTTTGTTTATCAGTCAACTTCTTAATAGCTACCATTAAAAAAACCTGTAAGCAAATTAATTAATTCAAATAATTACATTTGTAGAATATTACAAATTTCCCAACATCTAAATTGCATTGTATATTCTAAACAACTAAGCATCTGGCAACATCTGGAAATGGCTTTCTAATCGAGTTAAAGTAACGCAGTCTTAACCATATTACTCATTTGGTTTTACATCAAAATACATAAATGTAAAATAAACAGAGGCAGTTTGAGTAAGTTTGCTGACTTGAAAAACAAACAAAAACCTGTGTTCACAGAGTGGCCACAGAATATTGAATAATCATCACTTGAATTAATAGTTCTATTTTACAAGTAATGTGAATAAAGGTGATTTCATGTTAGGACACAGATCATGTGCATATGTCTATGCACACAACTGTGATCTAAAAGATGCAGGAAGCTTCTATAAATTAACAGTTCTGAGCTCAGGGGCTTCCGGTGTTTCCCAGAAGTGGAGTCACCCCCTTATCTGAGGTCATTCTCACCTTTGAATGCCAGCGGTGCCTGACAGGCTTAGATTTTTCCTCTGTGTAACTCAGTCTGAAGCTACTGCCAGGTGTCCATTTTTCCACATTGTCTAACTGTATACCATAGGGGGTTACGCCTCAAGACATGATGCTGTTGGTTTAAGTATGTCCTGTTACAGGTCATCAGATTGACACTAGTGTGTTTGTCCTAAATCGTGGACTTTAGCTTAATGAAACCTGAGGATTACAAGGCCCTGTCTCAAACTATCACCATCACATAAGTTGCCCATTTACTTTTACAGTATGAAAAGTAAAACTATAGAACTATAAACATTTTGAGAGGTCAGGAACGAATTACTATAGCTCTCAAGGCTCAGTTTTGCATTTTAAATGTAAATGTATTAACCTTAACCTGTCTCTCTTTGCCTGTTTGTGTTTATCTGAAGCAGGGCAGTTTTCGTTTAAAGATTTTTGTAATATTTAAAAAAGAAGTCAGTTTCAAGCAGCCATACTTCTGTCTTGAATGTCTCATAATCCTTTAGAAATCATTCTAATATGCTGATTTGCTGCTCGAGAAACATTTCTTATCATGTTGAAAACAGTTGTGCTGCTTAATCATTTAGTGGAAACCACAATAGAATTATTTGATGAATGGAAAGTTGAAAAGAACTACATTTTTTGATGCGACATTGATGCAAAAGTCAAAAAAATCTTTCAGTCCCCAAACTTTTGAATCGATACTTAATATAACAGCATATATAATAACTCATGCATTCCATTAACCATATTATGTCTGTCTATTAAAGGATGGAATTCCAGCTGGTGCATACAGCCATGGTTTGTCAGACATCATGGCTATTTTATTTCCAGCATGTGTTGTCTGAGTGGCCTGGGCTTTAATGTGCTTATTGATTGTGCTCCCTGTAGGGGTGCATTTTGGGATTGACTGGACACGCAAATGTTGTACTGTAATGAAGGCTCGCGTTCAGAAGCAAAAGGTATTAAAGCTGTGTATGCGGCACACAAGTGCATGCAACATTAATCTGTTTAAATATAATTCTTCTGCTTAATATGTCAATTTCTGGTGTTATTTCCAATGAGATCACTCATCAGATAACAACTCGATGAGATCATCCATCAAGTAACAACAGAATGTTAATTGTGCACAATAGCTTTGGGTGAGAAAAAGACATTTCCTTTGGTGGGTCCATGAAAGAAGAAGTGATGTCAGATGATTGTCAGAATCAGATGATGTCAGAGTTAAATTCCATGTCTTTTCTCATCCAAAGCTATCAAATGAATAGCGTTTGAAATGATCATAACATGAGGGACTTTTGCTTTTTTCTGTGAAATATACCTCTAAGTCCACATTTTAAAGACCCATGTGAATGTGATTTGATTGTTTGTTTGAGCGTGCATGTGGCGTGTGGGTTTTTGTGAGATGTTTTTTTGTCTGTGGCTGACGAGGGGAACAGAGACAGTTCATTTGGGGGAGTGGACAGCAGGTGTGCTGTGAAATCTTCAGCTGCTAAAGTCACACGGGTCTGTTTGTCTGTGTGTCTCCAGGCCATTGTCTCAGCGCAGTCACATCGTCTTCAGTATTTGTGTGACAGTGACCTTCAGAACACCTCCACATGACCCCCAAACATCTAACACAGGGAACACGAAGCATAGAGGGTCCACCTAACACCTGGCACTGTAGCTACTATCACAGAGAGCTTGATCCCTGTGTCTCAGGCCATGCAGACAGACGGTGGGTGGAAGACAGCGGGAGCACAGTCTGAGTGCTGGTCTTCAGTGGGTGTAGAAGCCGTAGTAGCCTGCATCACTGCAATTGTCCTTTTCGCAAACCTCTGCACTGCGGTTGGGAGGGGAATTTTCTGTGCTGGACGTGTAAGGCGACACGCGCCTCTTCTTACTCTCTCCTCCCTCAAACAAACCTGAGTCAGCTGAGTCCACCGATTTAACTGAGGGGGCTTCTATCCAGGCGTCCTCCCCAGACTCTTTGGACTTGTCTTGGAGCTGAGGCTGGCGCTGGGGATCCAGGAGCAATGGGGGGGAATGGAAACGTGAGTTTACTGCTGAGGGAGATGAAGATGTAGCCTGGGACGAGAGTGCTCGGAACCAGCCGAGGCTGGACCCTGGTTTACTGTGGTGTGGGTGGTTAAGGTACTGCGGTGAGGGCCGTCCTGAGCTCCATGCTCCTGTGTTGGCACCAGAAACCGGCCCGGAAGCAAAGGGGCTTTCAGAGTAGTAGCCTAGAGGGTGGTGTGGGGACGTCTGAATTGGAAACGGCTTGTAGATGCTGCTGGAAGTGTATTCGCTTTCGTACGCATTAAAGTCAAGGCGGTTCGGCGGCACCCCCTGCTGGCTGGGCAGGTAAAAGCGGCTGTGAGGGCTGGCTGCAGGGTCTTTGGGGCACTGCTGGGTCATGCTAACCGGCTCGCGGCTGTAGAAACGACTCTGAGGCAGGGGGCTCATGTACTGATCAGACAGGTACGGCTGGTGAGGGTAACAACTGCCTGGAAGGAGCTGCTGGCTCTCGGTTGGGGAAGGCGTAAAGCGGTCTGAGTCAGGAAGTGCGTACAGCCTACATGAGAAAATAGATGGTCAAAGGTCAACTGACAAAACCCCTTCCGAAATGTTAACATGTTAATGTTAAGAATATTGCACTATTAATTAAACTGAGAACGCAGTTCCTGAAACTTCATTGAATTTTTGAATTTAGGAGGCAAATGGGGTTGAATGTTGCAAGAAGATGATTGAATGATGTCTTGAAGTTTGAAGGCTCATAGGCTTATAGATAAATAGACAAATTCTGTAGATAGATAGATAGATAGATAGATAGATAGATAGA
Source organism: Carassius gibelio (assembly GCF_023724105.1). NCBI lineage: Eukaryota > Metazoa > Chordata > Actinopteri > Cypriniformes > Cyprinidae > Carassius > Carassius gibelio. The sequence continues at coordinate 17,295,776 of NC_068382.1, read as the reverse complement.
TAGATAGATAGATAGATAGATAGATAGATACAGTACTTACGCATCATAATTGTCCCGAAAACCTTTAGCAAAAGGGTTGTGATCTATTTTCAGCTGAGTTATCTGTGAAAGAAATGGCAGGGGAAGAGGTTGGAGAAAAGGCAGAGAGACGGGGTAAGAGTAAAGCCACATGGGCACAGGAAACCTAGATAGACTGATAGATCACTGCCATTACGAAATCATTTATGAATTACACTCATACTCTTTCCTACAATCAGACTTAACATCTTCAGCACATAAACAACACTTTACAGACATCACAGACTCTAATTGCAGACATAAAACATCCCACACTGTGATTACATGAATCTTTGTTCATTGTAAGCCGTGGTTATGTGGCAGTTGCAATCTGATTAACAAGAAAATAACCCACTGTATGATGCGTTCAGACGACATGACTTACATCTGCATTCTGGTAGGCAGTGACGGCAATGAACTGAGTCTCAGGGAAGACAAACGTCTGGGTTTTTGAGGTCAGAAAGGTGTCCTCCGTTCCGTCCTCTTTCACCTCCACTATGTGAAGACGTGGTTGGTATTTATGAAGCGACTGCAGCACTATCATCTGTTTTCCAAGCAATGCAATTGTCAGAGAAATAGTGCAGATATGCTATAGTGTTATAAATTCAACCTGAATGGTAAGCGTAATCTCTAATGTCAACACGGATGAGTCCGGTCTGATGCAGTAAGACTGCTTTACTGTAGGAGTTTATTAGTAAAATACCTGTGCTACATTGTTAGAGCTGCCTTTGTTGTTGGTAAGTTTCAGTTTGCCAAAGGAAACTTCCTGTCTCATCCAGTGATTCCCAGTGTTGGGAGAGTCTGGGTGCATATACATTCTGTTTCCTGTAAAAAAGAAAAGAAAAAAAAAGCACTTAAGCATAAATATATAGGTGCTGAATGCAAATTATATATTCAATGACAAAGTATTTTATTGATATGCACCATTTAAAATACAGTTTATGCTTGGGGTCATTTTTAAAAGAAGTCTATTATGCTCATCAAGGCTGCATTAAAAAAAAACAGTAATACAGTAAAAAAAAAAAAAAAAAAATGTTGTTTCTTTTTTGTTTTATTGTTTATTTTAATATATTTTAAAATGTAATTAATTCCTGAAGCCAAATAATTATCTGTCACATGATCCATCAGAAACATTCTAATATACTGATTTGGGGCTCAGGAAATATTTCTTATTATTAAAGCTGCTTAATATTTTTGTGGATGCTTTTATAAATTTTTTAGGGTTCTTTGGTGAATGGAACATTCAAAAGAACAGCATTTATTATATACATCTACTTATTAAGAGTCTTTACTGTCACTTTTGATCAGTTTAATGCATCCTTGCTTAATAAAAATATTAATTCAAAACTCTTACTGACCACAAAATTTTTCATGGTAGTCTATATTTTATATGTTTTCTTTAATTATTATCGTCATTATTATTTTTACATTTTCTTATTTTTTGTTCATATTTTTCATACTTTTCTAAAAAATAATTATCATATTATTTAATTATTATATTTATAAAAGTTCAAATTTTAGGCAAGGAAATGTAAGGAGTTTTGGAAACACTTGGTTAAAACAGGCAGAAGTATGTGCATTTCCAATTAAAATGCTTGTGCTTTGTAAATTGACTGGTATAAGCCAATTAAGAGTGCACTGTCAAATGCACACTCACACTACTATGCATTCACCCTTGAACAGCAGTTGCAGTGCAGAGCTGTTGTGGTGGGCCGCATGCTTATAGGTTCCTCTGATTGTGGCATACAGTGGTATCAGAAACACTCATGCACTTCTAGCCACAAAAAGACAGAGCTATTGGTATGTGAAACTTTTTGCACAGCTCAGAAAAGACTCACACTGCGAAAACCACAATGGAGATAAAGATATTTATCTTGTTTGTAAAAGTAGGTAGTGTGCAGAAAGATGCACCATGTGACTGTCGGGTACCTGGCATGTTGCCTTCTGTCTTGCCGCACTGGACCCATTTGCCTCCTTGGTACCTCCAGTGATGCTGGTCAGCAAGAACCACGTCCACGTATACGTTATAATGAGCTGAGGGCTCCAGTGAGTTGATGTTAAAGCTGAGGAAAGGGAACATCCTCCTGTTAACAGACAGATCAGAAAACACAAGATAAGATTTTTTATATTTGTATAACTTTTTTTTCATATTTAAATGTATACTTTTTTATTTATTTACATTTTGTCTAAAACAAATAAATACATTTATACAAATATAAATTAAAACATAATTATATGTAAAATAACTATAATAAATACTTTTTTTGTCAAAGTCAAGTTAGTTTTTTTTTAATATATTTACTATATATATTTTTTTAAATAATATTTATATTGATGTTTGTGAAAGGAAATGTTTACTTAAAAAATATTTCTTATTATAATGAAAGTGACAAATATTCTTTTTTTTTATCTTTCATAAATAATACATTAATGTCTTGAAAAGGAAAAAAATCTGACAAATGGCACTGTCAATTCTAAATATGTCATTTATTTGTAGTATTTGTTTAATTTTTATTTATATTTGTATATTTTGTATTGTATTATATTTTATTGCACTATATTTTAATAATTTAAGTGCAATATTTAGGAAATGAAAGGTGGGGTTTAGATAAAGAACGACTAGGCTAGAATAGGATTTTTTATATTTTATATAACTTAGTATATAAATGAAAATATAACTATATAAAAACTACAGTATATAACTATACTATGTATTAATTAATGCAATGTATTTTTTTTTTTTTTTTTGGTCAAATATTCATTCTGAAAGTTTGTGAAAGGAAATGATGTTACAACTGGGTGACACCCTTCTCTTTCAGAAATAGTTGTCTTAAAAATAAATAAAGATATGCCACAATCTTACACTATCCTTTATGCTAAGGTCATGCTAGATGATAACAATCTCAAAATATGCAGAAATGGTCAAAATCACCCAGTACAATAAATGAAATTAATTCATATTTGATATGCTCCCCATATAACATGCATCTGGACATGCTTATTTGAATTTGTTGTTTATATGGGTGTTATTTGGTGGTAAACAATAGTTATAGACATTAAAAGGCAACTGGGAGCATGCTGTGTGTGAATCTTTAATATGACAGTTAATAAAACACGTTGGGAGATGTATGCTTGTTTACTGTAATTTTCCTTGCTAGACAGATTTTGATCACAGTACAGAGATGGAGTGGAGGTAACTGGGAGGTCAGTGTGTCCCACGGCAGTGTGAAGTTTCCAGAAACTCAGTAGACCCAGTTTGAAATGTGCTGCTTCTGTTATTCTGTGCCTTTCTGCCTTGGCACCACTTGTGATAAAACAAACCTTTGACATCAGCCATGCTGGCTTTAATTCAACCTCACCCAATACTATGATGCTTTCAGTCTCACTAATACACTCTAGAGATGACGTCTATGCTACATGGCTGCCTCTCATTCAGTATATTCAACAGTTGCGGGCTACTGCTCATGCTTGTATGTTTCCCCTCGGCCGGATGCTCTTGTTAGGTGACACTCAAGTGCAGTTGTCTGCTCATATCTGTGTCTGTATCAGTTCCATGAATTGGATACACACCAAATAATTTGTATATGGCTCAGAATGGATTTAGTTTGTAAGTATGTTTATAAAAATCTCTCACTCTCTCTTGCTCTGTCTCCTATGGCTGTATGCTTGATGTGTGAAATTCTACATCTTTTTCCAGTTGAGAAGAGCATATGGGGGTCAGATTGTTTTAATGATTTTTTTTTAATAAATACATTTTATTTAATTACACTGTGACCAAAATTGACAGTAAAGCCTTTTACACTGATACAAAAATTGTATATTTATAGAGTAGGTTATATGGGTTTAATATATAGGCTATATATATGTATGTATATATATATATTGCAGTTTACAATGTAGCTATCCTTAAATGAAAAGAATCTGAAAAGTTGTTAATCATTAAAAAGTGTGTGATGAATAACGATATTGTCTCTCAAAAAAGAGAGTCGGTTATGAATATTTTCAAATCTTTTGCCTGTTACCATTACTTATACATCACTAGGTACATCACTATACATTTGCATAATCTCCGCCTGCCCGCAAAATATGAACACTCTGACCTGCCCAAAAACATGTCCACTAGTTAGTGTATTTACATAATGTCGAGAAGAAATACAATTCAAAGTTATTGTTGTGTGCATGTAAGTTTACTGTGGACTGCTTCTCTAATCTTGGCTTTTATTATCTTCCTTGGTTTCTAATCTTCATTTGGACTAACAAACTCTCAGAACCACAAGCTGTAAGTATGATTGATACGTTATGTGTACGTTTTCAATTGAGTGCTCAAAATATCACGTTTTTGTGCCAATATGTGATATATATCTAATGCAGCTTTAGGTTTCAAAGCACGATATTAATGTCTTACTGAAGTACTTCTCATAATTCACTGTGAACCCACTATTTCCTAAGAATGTGACAATTATTGTAGATTGATGTTGTTCTAATTACTTTCATTAAAAAATAATGTAGTGTAATACAAAGACTTTAAAATCATAGTAAAATTGCTGATTATTTTGCTGCACCGGCAGTTATAGGGTTAATGTGGGAGAGGTTAGGTTAGGCTGGTGCTCCAGTGATACAGCTGTTCTGCGATCTGATTAAAAGTTAAATCAGAGCATCTTTTGTCTGTCATTTATACACATTACAGCAAGCATATTTTGGTTTACAAACTGTATTGTTTCATCAGTTATTCACGTTAGCACTTGGATAACATATCCACCATTATTGTTTTGAGTGTTCCCAGTTTAACAGCTAAACATTAGCTGTGGACACGGTTCACTTCCATAAGTGCTTTTATATTTTTTATGTCATTATTATAACAATGGATTGGAGCACTATATTATTGTTTTATGTAAGTGCTTTGTCAATGGTAGTGTTGGCTCAAGGACTCCTCTAAGTGACAGTCACAACAGACTTGGTCACCTGACCAATCAGAGCAGAGAAGGCTTATGGAAGGGAGGGGTTTGCTCCGAACTTGCTTGGAACGAATCGTTTCCAAATCATTGGCAAATGACTCTAATATTAAATGTATATTCTGAGAAAATGACAATGTTTTCTGACCTTAACTGCATTTAAACCTGTTGTAGGGGACTACAACACAATATTAGAACACTTTAAAATATCAGTTCAGGTCAGTTCAGTTCAATTTAGTTATATAGCACATTTAAAAACAACCATGGTTGAGCAAAGTGCTTAACAATGTCGAGAAAAGAAAAATAGAGAGTCACACACAAATAAGACAAATACAGTTAAAACATCACAATGTCACAGCTCAGCTCGATATAAAAGCCAAGGAATACAAGTGTGTCTTAAGAAATGACTTAAAAATTCCAACAGTCTGAGCAGTTCTTATGTGTAAAGGTAAACTATTCCACAAATAAGGTGCCACCACTGAAAAAGCTTGGCCACCTTTATTTTTTAACCTAGTTCTTGGAACATCTCGGAGCACCTGATTGGATGACCTCAATGCTTATATCATATAACCAACTCTTTAAATAAATATAAAATGCTGGTCTTTTGAACTTTTCATTCATTAACGAACACACAAAATTATTAAGCATCACGGCTTTCAACATTGATAATAAGAAATGTTTCTTATCACCAAATCAGCACATTAGGAAGATTTCTTAAGGATCATGTGACACTGAAGGCCAGAGTAATGGCTGCTAAAAATTCAGCTTTGTCATCAGAGGAATAAATCGCATCTTAAAATATAATAAAATACAAAACAGTTAATTTAAATTGTAGTTATATTTCACAATATTACTATTTTATTCAATTTTTGATTAAAAATAAATTCAGCATTGGTGATTATAAGAAGCTTATTTCAAAAGCATTCGAAAATATTACAGACGCCTTTTTTTTTTACACTGTCCTGTAAGTTTGTGTAAGTAACAAAACTAGCAAATCTGTCCCTAAAACCATGTGAAAACGACTATTTATGATTAAAACAAACATTAAGGTTAAAGTTTGGCAATTATGTATATCATTTAAAGAAATAGTGCACCCAAAAATGCTAATTATGCACATGTGATGCGGATGTAAAAGTGTAAGATGTTTCTCTGAACTACAATTGAGGGAAAGTTTTTTAAAACCATATCTGTACATTGTTATTTGTCTGAACCTTTTTATCATTTTTGACATTTGACAGCTCATAGCCACAGTCTCCTTTTGTTTCAGGCAAAAGCGCATCTTGCACATTCTGCTAAATATTTGATTTTGTGTTTCCAAGAAGTTACACTTGCTTCACAAAATGGAAAGGGATGATAAAGGAGACCGCTTTGAAAGAGAATTAAGAGATACTAAGAGATACTGAAATAAGTTCAGTTTCACAATTTCTCTTTTCAAGTAGGGTAAAGGACACCTATTGAGGATCAGAGCATGAGGACGATGACACTCATTTGTAACAGGGTAGCATGACACAAGAGGACGGACTGCCCACCCATGGTCAGCTGTAATCAATCATCATTCTCAGATGTAGCCCTGGCATTGTGGGGCCTTGTGGTGGTGAAGAGACCGAGCAGGTGAAGGGTTTCTTCTTCCACATCAGTTGTCAATATAAGTGAAAACAGAAACCAAAATCGTCTCTGTATCATTCAACGCTCATGCGTTACCCCCTCACTCTGAGTTATAACTATACCGCCTGTGGCAGTCACTTTCCTAATCTGACTGAGCCTCAGAAATTGTCATGCTTATTTAAAATGAGACATTTATAAGAAATCAGTACCTGGAGAGGGGGAAACCAGTGGGTTTGCCACTGAGAGGAATGTTTTGCATGAGTAGGTGGTTAAGGTTTACGACAAAAAGTTAGTGGTTAACCTTTGGAAACTTATCTGCCACTCCTTGACTCAGTGATGGAGCCGTGAACACGGTAGTAGGTGGTTGCCAAAACAAAAATGCCTCCTCTGCTGTCTAGGACTTTAGGAAGGTACAGTTTTCCATACATATATGTGTTTCCCCTTAGCAGAAGAACTGCTTAATGAGATCAGGGCAAAAAAGACAGGAAGGGACATTAGAAAAAACAGGATGGATATCGACTGCTGAAGGGCTTCCTGCCACTAATTCACCAGGACAGAAGTTCAGGTCCAGTTTATGTCATCCTCTTAGTCTTGATACTGAAAACGCGCTGGTCTAGCTGTTTTTTTGTTCACTTTTTTATACATAAATGTAAAATATCAAACTTCAGAAGCAGACTGACATGTACAGTATGCATGGAATGTTAAGGTATTATGTGAATGTGGTTACATTCAGAAACCACAATATATTTGCTGATGTTGGAGAACCATCATAGTGATGAGCTTGTATCAAGGCTGCTAAAAAACAGTGGCTGGAAATGGAGCAGGCAGCAACCACAGCTACATGCGATCCCTTTGATCTTGACGATGTTCTACTGATGTGCTACTGTCACAACTTATCTGTTTTTGTCAAAGCTGCTTGATGGGATTCTGCTGGAATTACATACACAGCCTCAGTCTGTCATGCACTGAGCGAAGGCGATTCAACAAGTTGTTGATTCTGAGGTCTGACTTTTTGCAGCAAGGCTGCATACTCCATATACAGCTGAACAGGAAGTTATTGTTAGTTGAAAAATGAAAGAAAGAAAGCTCAAATGCTACAGGCAGAAAGGCCTTGAGTGGTGCAGGGGGATAGACTGCATTTTATGCAGAGCCTGGACTAAGTCAAATGAAGCACTGATATTACATGGGTTACTCTTGCTGTAAACCTTCATACATGCCTATACAGTAGCCCCAGAAAGTATATGTAGAACATATAAAAATGTATTATTATGTAATAAAATATTAAACACTTTATCTTTCTACATCCACTAAAATCACCTCGACATCTTTAAGTAATTGAAAAACTGGGTCAGTAAAAAACCTAGTTAGAGGGTTTACAGATGCCACTTGGTTTGCTATTTTATTATACAATAAAAAAATATTATTTTAATGTGGTAAGAATTAAATTTGAAATAATTTTCACTCAGAAACTGCTAGTAAATTTCACAAATAATTACTAAGCAATTGCAATTAACTAAATGTTGAAGTAGGACTAAAATATAATTTTCTCGCAAAATGTACTCCAATAATATATATATATATATATATATATATATATATATATATATATATATATATATATATATATATATATATTATTATTATTTATTTTATTTATTTTTTACAGTGTATGCAATGCAATTCATGGAATTCATGCATTCTTAAAAGGATAGTTCACTCATTCATCATCGTTTACTTTATACCTTCTGCAAAATGGAAAAAATAAGATATTTTGAAGAATGTAGGTAACCAAGCAGCTTTTGTGAAAAAAACTAAACACAAACAAACAAACATAGAGACATTTCTCAAAATATTTGTCATGCTCCACAAGAGACGGGTTAGTCATACAAGTTTGGAACAACGTGAGGGAGGGTGACAGAACTTTCATTTTTGGGGGCACTGTTTATAACTGCTGTCTTCACTGTTTATAACTGCTGTCTTTATGATCTAACCTATAATGCTGCAATTTAAGGGAGGACAGATGAAGGCCAGATAAATGATTCATGTACTGCATGGTTTGTAGTCATTGTATAGTATATTTCACTATATCATGAGGTGATAATGCTTTATGTAAGTATCGAAAGTGTTAAGAAGGTTCTAAAAGTTTCACTAATCATTTTTAGACCTCACTAGTAAAAGCAAATGCTTGGAAAATGTTAAGCTTTTTTTGGTGTTAAATATGAGACATGTGAATCCACTGAAGCAGAAAGCCATCTTTATTTACACACAATGCACAAACCCATGACTCCTCCACCAAACCTACGAAGAACCTACTGATTCACATCTCCTATGCAAGCACCTGAGGCCCGAATATCTCTTAGAACTTTATATACTGACTTTTATAATGACTGTGAAAAACCCTAGTTCCTCTTTTTCTTAGGCATGTTGTAGATGTGTTTGACAAGACCTTTTTCTCTCACTCTAGTATCGATCAGCCACTGAACATGCAGTGGAATGGATTATCTGTGGTTTCATATCCCTCCCACTGATGTTCTGTGATGAAACATGTTCAGTCCATTCATTAGTCTGGCACTCGCTCGCTGCCTTATTTGGATCTCAGACTAGCATATTAGCAAAACAACGCTCACCTACACCAATCTATGTTTAGAGCTGGTGGCCTCATGCCTGTTTAAGTTTGTGAAACCTGGTGGCAGGGGTGAGGCTAGGGGCCAGTTTTAAAGTTTGACTTGAAAAGGGCCGAAGACCTCTGCTCTCGTCTCAGGCTATGGGCCTCACAGTGCATTTCAAAGCCTTGACTCGGACTGCACCTCAGCTTCTGAGGAAATGTGCATCAATGCGCTCACAAGGTACCAGACCAGAGGAGAGAAAGCAAAGAAAAAGCGAGAGAGAGAGATAGAGAGATAGATAGAGATAGAGATAGAGAGAGAGAGGAAGAAAGTGCCTTCCTTCATTTCCTGCACTTCAAAGCTACCACCACTGAAGTGTATGGCCATCAGAGTCTCAGTGGTGCTCAACCAACTTTACCCCCAAATGCACCACCCCCTCCTCATTGCTTTTACACTTCCCGTCTTGGGCAGAATTACCTGAGCTCTGACACTCACTGGCAGTGAGAACCAATAAAAATAACCATAAAAACCAGAATGTAATAATAATTCACAAAAAAAAAAATAGTGCGTATTTAAATAAACTGACTCAGTCTCCAGCGTGTGAAAAGATAGCTTTACTAGATTAGATACCTACAGGATTCAGAGCCAAAAAACGAAATCATCGATTTGCGGAATTAAAACAAACAATGTTTTCTTGCTTAAGTTAAATATTAAATAATCAAGCTATTCTGTTCTCACAACAGTCTGTTTAATTATCATTCGCACATACAAGGGTGATTTAAAGTATTGTATGTAACATCTTTATAATGTATACCATTAACAAACTAGATAATATACACCATTTATTTTCTGCCTTGAGCACAGCAATAAAGTTGGTTTGCAAAAGATTTCAAGGGACCTGCTAGTAGGTTACAGGTTACAAAGGCATGCCTTCACACACTAACACCATCACAAACAATCGTACTGTACACACAGATGCACGCATATCAGCGTAAAAGCTACCAAACTACAAATAATAATATTACGAAAAAATAAATGCACATTTCTATTTCAATTTTTTTTACTTATTACGAAGGAATCGTTTTTATGTGGTGCATACAGTACGGTAGATTACTGTACAAAATAAAATACTGAAAGTTATAAGTGTTAACTATGACATCAGTGTGAAATTCTTTAAGCAATATCATGCTCAGGATTTTACTGCTATAATATAATATTGGTGTAGCAGTAGTATGTGAAATTCAGTCGGTGGTAAAAACATTGAGAGAACAGAGAACAATGTCACCTTTCCATTTCAAGGTTTGACCTGCTTTCAGTACCATATTTAAAATGCATATTATTTCTTAAAATCTAATTTAATAAATATTTAATGTATTAAATGCATACTTAAAATGCTGAGTAAATTTCAGACTACAATTAATTTTTTGTCTTCTGAATATATTATATATATATTAAATAACTCTTTCTATGGATTAAGTGTAAGTGTTTCGCATGCTGTCAATTCTCATACATTTTAACAGGAATACTTTTTATGGTGACAGGTATGATCAGTGTTTATAATTCATTTTTCACGTTTTTTTTTTATCATATGCAAGAATCTGCATAAATAATTTTTAGATGTAATATTTTTTTTTATTAAACTGACATATAAGGGCCTACCAAGAAACAATTATGTAGTTTTATCAGTCAACATTATAAATCTGTATTATGCCATGACTATATAGTTTATGCCTTAAAAGCAGCTGTAAAATAGACATCTGTAGATTATTATGATCAGGGACATATTTAGAGATTAATGCTCGGTGACCTGTCAAACGTCCCCACAAGCACTTTCCTCCCTCCCTGGGGTCTCCAGGGAACAACACCAGTGGTTTATAAATCACAATATTTTCAATTAACAGTGTGTTTTGTGTTATTTTTTTTAATCAGTATTATCACTCACACTAAATATAACTATAATTTTGATCATCACGTTCTTTCAGAACACTGCCGTCATTATTCTCAGTAGGCTACTTAAAAATAACGTACCCAAAATATCATCAGTTTTTGGAAACTCCTGTCAATGAGGCAATTCACTTTTTTTTCATTTTGACAGATATGTTTCAAAGTGAGAAAATTTGACAAATTACAGTATTTGTTTACTTTTGGCAATAACTGAAACCAGGTCGCGGTCTGACGAAAAAAAGATCAGATCAACAGATCTCTTTAATTAGGATTCTAAATTTAAGACACATATGTCAAGGACTCGATTTCATGCCCTGGCTAACACAGCTGGTATTTAGATAAGTACATAAGTAAGATGAATAAACATTCATTCACTATGGCGTTTGACCAGTTTCTTATTATGATCCATGCTGTTATCGCGTACAAAATGTTTGCCTTGATAATGACTTTTATACTAATGATATATTAAATATGGGCAATCCATAAGTATTCTTACCGTCCCTGTTTCGTTATGATCATCTCTGTCTGGTACTTGTGGAACTTTGCCCACAGCGGGTAGTTGTTGAGGAGCACTTGAGTCTTCCCGGACACCTGTAGACCAGGTAAAGAGTACATAGGTGCTCGAGGGAACCCGTGCTGAAAAGTCGCCGGGTAGCAGTCTGCGCCGCTCGGGTACACGTCTTTACCGTTGGCTGAAGAATACGCATCGGCTGCGCCTGGAACGTAAGTATGTCCCGTCCCGCTCCGGCTGGTGAAGTGACAGCTGCTGAGCTGAGCCGGTGCGTAAAACCTCCCCGTCTGCGCTCCGGCGCTTTGGTGATGTTCAGCGTGGAACGGCAACGTCAAACTGTCCTGTCCATTTGGAATGGAGTCCTGGTAGTAAAACCTCGTGTCTTGGATGCCCATTTTGAAGTCCGGGAAGTCGCGGTGTCGGTGCAAGTGGCTGTTCAGTTCTGCGTCTTTGGCGAAACTTTGCGCGTCTGTTCCATTCAACATATTGAGAAATAAATTCCTGCCTATGCCGCCCATCTGCAGCACCGGACCGAGCTCACTTGATGTGTCATAGGTTTACCGTCCGTGCTTTATGATTTAAAATAAGACTACAACACAACTCTCTATAGCCAGCAAGTTGTGGAGCTTGTCTGCAAAGCGCAGCGTGTAATCTACTTCTAAACTACTTGGGAAGTCTTCATTTTGGTTAACTTAATATGTTGAAGTCATTGCAACTATGTATTTGGAATAGGAATCGAACTTGAAACACATGATAAGAATCTATGGTATATCCATATCTCGAATGGTAATTGGTCCGGAGGTGGGCTTAACATCTCAGTCTGGGCGTGATAGGCTTGATGCGCGAGGACGGGCCTTCCCCTGTTTACGGGGGCTTCAGTTTGATACTCACATAGAACTTTACAATCTTTATAATGTAAATTCACTGAGTGTGTACTGATTAAAATAAGGTCATTCTTTACGCGCATCAAGGTATGTGTGTGTATTCAATAATCTATTTTGTATTAGTTTTTAATAAAAATCAAATCGCTTTCAACTAAAAAAAAAAACAAACAAACAAAATTATGACTAAATTCATATAACTCATTAGATGTGTTGATGAATAATTTCTGGAAGACCTAATTAAATAAAAATCTCAGTGAGTAATCGTTTCCCACTTATTTTAAATAGAGATATATTTTTTTGTTTGTTTTTGAAACTTACGTTTATGACATTCATTCTCACTCATGCACTCATCCCCCCCCCCCCCGCCGCTAGAAGAGCATCTTTATTGAAGTTTTATGAGATATTGCATGAATGCACTGATTTTTAAAAATGTATTTATTTATTTTCATTAACCATTCTGTTGTACATGTACAAAATTATTCCAGCAGTATTGGATGGCATTTTAGTAACTGTACACATATAATGCCTTAAAGTTCATTAAAAGCAATACACTTTTTCCAACAGCTGGCAACAACTTTCGAACAACTTGCAATAACATAAAGATGGGTAACACACATAACACTAAAATAATACAATATAAATCATTTAGAAAGCAGCAACTTTAAATAGTGTAAATATAAAAATAAGAAAGGAACTTTTTAAACAGAATACAAAATGATATTGTTTGTACAGGGGATTGTAGGAATTCCTTTCAAAAGACAATGATTTTTACTTCAAAAGCATAATTCTAAAGAATATGTAGTGCCTTCGTTTTGTTATATTTTCTTTCTGCTACTTTTTAATGACTTAAAAAATAAATAAATAATGCGTACGGTCTTATAAAACGTAATATAATTTTTTGCTGGGTGAATATTTATTTTTACAATTTAATAATGTTTTAGTTTCTTTACTTTGCTGTAACATCCAAACATTAGTCTTGTGACAGATATTTAGTCTTCTTTTCATTATATTCAGTTGCATTTAAGTAATTTGTATAGAGTGTACACATCTTTTGCAAAAAATAGGGTGTATTCGTTCAAAAGTGTGAATTACTAAAAGAAAATCACAGTTCTCCATATACGCCAACATACAAACAAACATCCCACACACACACACACACACACACACACACACACACACACACACACACACACACAGTGTCCCTCAAGTGCAGGTATGACACGATTGTGTCTCTCCTAGCAAGGTGAACTCACAAGGTCACCAGTTGAGCTCATTGGTGTTGACACCCTGGATGATAGCGTATTGTCCCCAGTGATGCGTCCACAAGACCGGGGCGTTATACTTTCCACCTGCCCTGTGGGGGTGGCAGGATCCTTTTAGGCCTTAGTTAAGCTGATCTCCCGCAGGCAATGTTCACCGCGGCCATACAAAACACAAATGGTATGCACAAACATCCCTCATCTACCATATCAGCAATTAAACAAATCACACTACACACACAACACACAGCCTGGCAGTCTTTTAAGCATTTATGCAGAGGCTTTGAACAGTTGTCACAGGTGTATGGCAGTTCTCTGTTCACAGTGTGTAGGAGGAGGGAATTTATATTAGCACAACTCATCTTTAGAGCAGTTTCTGTATGTAGCTCTATATGTAAAAGTTGTACTTTTATTGTAGCAATAACTTGAGAGGATATGACAATCCAAATTATACAGTTCTTCTTTTCTGAATATCATGTTGGTGTTCCCTCAGTAAAACTGTTATCTTTTGCATAAGATGTAAATGATAGCTGCAACGATTTTTATGAGGAAATATTCACATCTGTGGTCAGAGTGACAGGTGTGATGTGTGAATGATATGACCACGATCCGGCCTCATTTTTCATTTTAGATTTGGGGAGATATGTTTGGTTTTGAAAGTAAAGCTTTCCTAAAATCATGTCTTTTCAGTTGAAGATCAATCAGAGAGTGATGTGAAAGATTGCTGGATTTCTTTATCACACTTCTTCTTCCTGCAGTTTCGGGGGTTTCGAGTTTTCATGTGGTGGATTAGTGTTGAGAGGTGTAACTATGACTCATCCTGTGCTAATGATGCATCTATACATTTGAGATTTTCCATCAGCAACGATGATCTGTTAAGCAATATACCTTCAGCTGTATGCAGCTGTGATAGTTTCTGTTTGTGCACTCTCTTTCCACAACAGCGTACAATTCTCGTCTCAGTGTTACGGAGGGGAGAGGACACAGGGCCTAGTCGAAGGCCCTGCGGAAACTTGAGCGCGCCTAATGCTTTGATGGACCGATACCATGCCTGGATGCCATCAGTCATGATATGCGCTACCCTGTGTTGTCTAAACAGTGCTTTTAATATGTCAAGTCTCACTTCGTTTTCCTATTTACTTCATTTTGCACTTTACTCTTATTTATTAAAACAAATAATTAACATTGCAAGCTTTAATAGGCTTGTTTTATACTCTAATTGTATTATCTTAAAATAAGTAAATACATTTTATATTCTATTTTTGAACAGCAAAGAACACAAATTTTGTTCATGAAATTATCTATTCTAATTTTTCTTCAGTAACTGTTATTAAAATTGATAATTTATCCTGCAGTATGACGGATGCCATTATGAACACTGACATACAGTAGAAAATCAAAATGACAAATGTGAATAAAATAATTTAAATATATTAACATTATCTATTTTTGGCCTATTTTCAAAAATTCATGGAATTTGGAACATATTGCTGAATAAATGTAAAAATGGCAATAATTTATTAAAACTTGTGGAGTTACTCACAACATCCATTTCTAAACTGGCAATGTTTTGGTGATCCTTGAAAAAAGCTGCTCGTCAGGACCCCAACATGAATTAAGTTAGATTTTCAAGCTTGAGCTTTACATTCTAATATGAATTGAATTAGATGCATGATGAATCCACAAAATAGAAAGATGAAACATAAAATCAGTTAAAGTTTTACTTCTGTGTATGCTAGCATATGGGAAACAATGTGTCAAAACTGTCCTATTGTTTAAAATAATAGGCAGAATACATTAATTAGCAAAATTAAAAAGTTAAATGGTGACCAGTTACAACATCTAAAATACTGCTGTCATTGCTGTTTGATTTATATTATATATAAATATTAATATTCTATGAATAAAAATATATTTTTCTCAAATATATACATGCATGTGTGTATTTATACATACATCATAAATATACACAGTAAACACATATTTTATGTAAACGAAAACTTTTATTTTGGAATGCGATTAATCGCGATTAATCGTTTGACAGCACTAGTATGTACATTTTAGCTTACTCTATTACACTTTCAGATGGTGAAAGCACTCTATTACACTTTCAGATGGTGAAGCTCAAATTAACATGTGATTTTAACATGAACTCCAAAGAGAATACATTGTTTGGCTGGTGTTCATTGTGGGTGGATATGAGTACAACATATCTAATAATCACCGTGTGAGTAGCTCTGATTAGAGAGACTTAACAGCATATGTTTCTTTAAGTAAGCCCTTACACTAGGCCTTCCTGTCAGACACAGGGACCTAATTAACACAACATATGCTTATTTGAAACCCCACTTTGGGTGTGAAAGAAGGCTTTTGGGAGGCACCACCTACAAGGGCTGTGAACGCGGGCAGGGGGATCATTGGAACGGCGAGGAAAGGTGGCAGAATTAAAAGGTGTGGAGAGAGAGCGTTAGAGGAATGAAAGACAGACTACTAGAGTGAAGGAGAAGAAGAGAGCGGAGAAGGTAGCACTTAGTGCTCGGTGGAATTCTCACCCGATATCACATGATCTCCTGAAGAAGTGTAAATGTATTCCACTTCAACCCTAGAATCAAACAAGCTGCCACTTCCTTCGTTTATAATTAGCTGGTAATCAATGCTGAGTCTCTTCAAAAGGGGAGAAGACTTGTCAATGTCCATAAAATCTTTCAATCAGCAATTTTTGCGATTTATGTCCCTAGGTCTTAAAGCACACGTGTGGCAGATCGTACCATTAAAAATGAGAGTAAACACCTACTTCATCCACATCCATCAAAAGGGATTTTCCACATGTACATTCATTTTTGAATGCACATCTGCTGCTGTTGTGGGGTGTGCATTCTCCATCCAGTCTCTGAACCCTGTCTGTGTCACCTCCATAAATGCAGTGACTGAGTGCAAGCTTGAGGCGCTAAGTTGTACATTGTTGAACACAGAGGAGAGACCCACATCCAGACATATCCAGGGTTACAGACATGACCTTTCTTACTGCAAGTCTTCTTGAAATAAAAGCACAGAAATATTAATAAAAATACTTTTTGTGTGTGTGTATCAATTCTAATGGTCAAGAACAGATTTATTTTTCCAGTTGCTTAAAATAGCACAGACATATTAATAAAAAAAACTTTGTGTGTGTGTATCAGTTCTGGTAGTTTTCAGTTGCTTAAAATAAATATAATAATAATAATAATAATAATAATAATAATAATAATAATAATAATAATAATAATAACAAAATGTATACTGACTGTAAAGAGTAAAGAGCCTTAAAAATATAATCTGAAATTTTTAACTAAAATGTTCTGCAGGTGTTAACATCTAAATGATTTAATTTTACATTTATAATATAAAAGTTTATAAATAATAAAATAAAACATATACAGCATTGTATTTTATTCTATTTCTATTCTATAATGAAAAAATATAAATACAATGGATTTTATACACACACACACACACACACACACAGTAAATTTTATTTAAATGTTATTTTGATGGCACAGTCTTCATTTTATTTTGAACTATCCCTATTTTTGTGTGCAGTTTCTTAGTTGTGGATGATTAAATGTTAACTGTCTTCATAATAATCAATTTAAAATTTAAATAAAATAATTTGCTCTGAAATAACTTACTCTGAATTTAATTATTTCTCTCTGTCAATACATGCAGGCTACCGAATAATGTTAAGCAATAGCCAAATAACTGTTTAGAGATTGTTTTTAGCGAGCATACATGAAATCTGGCGTCACTTCCCTCAAAATTCTGTTAGATAAAGTAAGTAAGGAAAATTGTATTGACTAAAAGGAAACAACTGCACGTTTTCATGTCATTTTAGCATTTCATCAGGAATGCTGTGAATAATGGGAAATACTTAGCACAGTAGAACTGTACTATGTGGCCAACCAGTCTGTCCTGAGAAGGTGAGGAGCGGTCCTGCAGACGAAATGCCAAGCTTATCTATTCTTCAGACAGTTTAGGTTCTGTGTTTGACAGAAGAAGACAGCTGTGTTCTCCCTCATTCCTCTGGCTTGCTCCGCAGGCCCAGAATGATCACCCCCAAAGCATGGCTTCCTCTTATTGGCCAAAGGACCATACTATCCGCTCTCCCTTCCATCACTCCCTAACATCAGAAATGGGCCCCCCACTGTCACCCACTTGGCAAACATTAAGAAATCATCACCACTGTCATGCCTACTGTCAGACAGGGTCATCACATGTAATGCAGAGTCAGCAGCCTCTTGGGAATAACCAGCAGGGCTGCTTGGAGAAAGCTGACTCTTAAAGATGTTAGAAACCGCATGAGAGATCTGACGTGCCCCACTGCATCTGCTCTGACTGAAATCATGAATGAGCAATAGTTTATGTCTCTTCCTGTATCTATTGGCTCATAGCCTGGAAAAAGTATGTGGGCCAATGTCAAGTCTCAATTGCGTTGGTGAGCCGTGACAGTCATAAATCACTGCAAAAGCCCATTAAATCCACTTTTGTATACGAGTAAGAGGAGTTTTGTATCTTAATACATGTGGGGAGGGAGTGACAAGAGGAAAACAGAACAGAGATATAGTATGGAAAAAGACATCAACACTGGATTGTTGCTGGGCAATGTACAAGAAAATTTGGCTAAGGGTTGAAATAAAGGTTCATAAAAATAGGAAATTTGAGTAATACACACTTAGGCAAATAAAAGCAGATTGGTTCAAAAAGATACTTCTGATGCAGTTTTCCTTTCAGTCAGTTACATTTAATCATTTTTTTTTCAGCCTCATGGAAGTCACCTCATAATATTGGGAAAATTCACAGGAATGATTTGACCAATAAAAACAGACAGAATGATAAACTGACAGACACTTTGCATAGATATTTGTTCATTTATTTAATTAATTAATTTATTTAATTTAACAAAAAAAAAAAACATTCCTTTGTAAATAAAGAATTAATTTGTTTTTGACGCCAAAATCAGATTTATGAGCATCTGAGTTTTTTTTTTTTTTTTGGTCTTTATTTGAATACTGACCCTTGATGGTGACACACTTGGCAAAGATTTGAAGCCTACAACATTTGGACTGGATCAGACACCCTTCAGCAGATAGGGTGCAGGTTATTTAGTCCACATCAAGGGAAGGATCACTGTGGGAAAACAGACCTTCAGCGAGCACAGATTAGTTCTTCATAAAAAGGGAGCATATCCTGTAATGAAATATGTGTCTTCTTCTATTTCCTCTTCTGCCTTTTTATTTTGTGCTGCTGTTTTTATTTGTTCAACATATTATTTAACTAATTTAATCTATCTCACTGCATCTCAGAGTAAGTCTGCAATTATATTTAATAACACATATTAAATTGAATTATATTGTATTTAATATTGATATTTAATAAAAGCTAAATTAAACGATTTAAAGCTTATTTTACAGCTAGTCAGCTTCCTAAAACAGCACCATAACTAAAATTAAAACTTAAGGGAATAATTTACCCAAAAATGAAACTTCCTTCATCATTTTCTCACCCTCAAGGTGTTCCAAACCTTTACGAGCTTCCTTCTTTCAACTGTTTGGTAAGCAAACAGTTGACCTTAGCCACTGGAAATAAATAAATAAATAAATACATTTATATATTTTTAATTTGTAATGATATTACTTAACTATACATTTGTATCCAATTTATTTATATTTTTTATTGTAAAGATTTTAAGGGTTAGGTTGTAATAAAACAATATAATTCTTTGGACTGTCCCATTTAGATATGTACAGGAATTAATTTTAATATTGAAAAAATAAAATCACACACTTGTCCTTTAAGTGCATATTGATAACTAGTAAAAATGTAGAGACATACCAAAAAAAAAAAAAAAAAAAAAAAAGGTTTTTTACATAATAATAATAATAATAATACAAAAATACATAAATTAAACATGCATACCAAAATATACAATTTATTAAATATATATATAAATATATACAAAATTATACCTTTCCAAGACTTTCAAAGTTTCTTCCGTTTTTTTTTTTTTCCTCCAGGGCTTGATTCTTAAATTACTGTGATAATCTTCCAATTGATTGAATGATTGACAGACTGAGACATGCATAATGATGAATGACTTAATTTAGGGATGGTGAACAAATGCAGTGATGGACAGGTGCCCTTTCTGCCTGTGAAGCCATATAAAGTGCAAAAGACCAGTGCAGGGCGTTCATGATGGCGTATGCGAAAGCAATGTGCGTACGAGGGGCTGTGTTACTCAATTCACCCTCTAGGATTTGGCCTTGGTCACTTCTGCTTTTAAACTGTGGCATGAAGCAGACATTGATGTGTATATGTGTGTGTGTTGGGGCGTGCATCATTTACAGTATTTGTACGCCTGTGACTGGCAGCAGGAAGAGCGGGCTCAGCTTGAGGGTGGCCGTCACCAGCGCTAAGAGGCTGGGGGTGGTGGGTGTCATGGAGCCTTTAAGCGGACCAAGTGACAACAACTTGCCAACTAGAGGTCTTGCCTGAGCTCTCTTCTATTTCTAATTCGTCTGGTTTTATCAGTACCATTCATGTGAATTATTTATTTTTAGTGGTATATGGTCTCTCTGCACTGCTTCCCCGGGAAATGGCTCTCAGCGGTTTACTAATGAGTGCCAGTCTGCTGGCTTTGGCAATTTTACGACAGACACCTCGTCTGACAAACGCAGCCAGGGCTCCAGTCAACATGCATCATTCCATCTGACACAGAGCTGAGCTGTGGTGTCATTCTCCCTCAGATGCTCTAAAAAAGTGTTTTGCTTTTGTTGTGAGGATCTTTATGTGAAGTGCATTCAGGGACGCTAGGAACATGTCCCTACCAATATCCAGTGTCTTCTAAACTCTCCCTAAATTGCTGTTATGTCCCCACCAATGTAATTCTTTAAAAATAAAGAAAAGAAATTGTACAAATGCATACAATTTTATTACAAATATATAAAACATCATTATGTTATTTGCAAAGCAAAACGAGCTGGTAAAATCATATCCCTTTCACTTATTGTACTTTCCATTATTTGTCATTCAAAAGAACACCATCAGACATTTACAGTTTGTAGGATTCACAAACCGTAATTTTTTGTTTTATATTTTGGTATTTCTATTATTCTCTTGTTAAAAATGTCATTGGATGTACTCAGATATTTAAGTTGCCACCACTAGAAGCACAACCTTCTCCCCTAATTAGTGTAGTCTAGAAACGCCACCGAATAATCATGTAACGCTTTGCATGTGTGTCTCTGTGTGTATTTTGACCCTAGTGCACCTGGGCAGCTGTGTCTGTGTCAGAGACTGCGCGGCCACAAGTGGACACACACATTTTGTCCGTTTACGTATCCCTGTTCCCGGGGTTCTTGGGAGAGTTCAATTTTCTAGTAACTCAGCAGACATCACAGAGCTATTCTGGCCGGCCAGTTGTGACAGCCGGCCAGCAACAGCAACGCCAGGGCAGGAATGCTGCTGGGGGGAGGGTGGTTGCTGATCTTGTCAGAGGAAGTGGAGACGAGGGCTCTCCCGTTTCACAGGGGGTGGAGGGCAGCAGTTTGGGAGAAGGAGTGTAGCAGTGGCTCTCTGGAGAGACGAGGAAGAAAGGGAACAGGCACAGGAAGAGGGGTGGGTAAGGTATTTGGGTTTGGTGCCAGCTGAGCCAGGCCTCTGGCATGCTGCATTCCAAAAGATCAACACAACGGTGTTTCCTTTCAGCTCTCCTGCCTGCTAACCCCTTCAGCTACTCTGCTTTACAACACCCTCTCACACACAAACACACACACGCTTGCCTTTCTTTTCTCGTAAGCCTAATTAGGGCTGTAATAGAGCTACAGCCAATTTTCCATGGACGCCTTACTGCATGTTAAAATCAGAAATCACCACGTACACCCATTTCTGAGATGTTTTTGAGGTTATTTTTATAGTGTCCTCACAAAATGCATGAAATGAAACTAATAAGTTAATGACTATATTGGTCAGATTCAGTATTGTTATTATTATTATTACTTGCTCATGGTTTAGAAAAAGCTCTGGGCTGCATTTCTAAGCTAAGATGATCGTAGAGACCATTGCTCTATGATCTACATAGGGTCACGATGCTTTTGGGAAATGCAGCCATGGTCATGTATTTCTTGCAATGCAGGGTTCAGGAGGTTAAAATGCTTGCTGCTGGCAGACTGTTTGGCAGCGGGTGTGAATTAAGAGGGTCAAGACCCTGTTAAGGGATCCTACAGGGTAGTGATAAGTACAGGCATGTTGGGTCAATCTTCAGTGCCGATGCTTGATTTGTCTGGTCAACTGGTCTGGTTTTACACTGTAGAGCAGCCTTTCCCAAGAACTCCATTGTTGTTCATGAGAATAAAAGTGATGCAATCATGGGATCAGCTTTGCAGTGTATTGCTGATGAATGGAATACTGAGAAGTACCATCAGACAGAATGACCCCTGATGTCATATGTATTGGGGTGGTGTTGGTGCAGTGGATAAGACACATGCTTTTGGTGTGAGAGACCCGGGTTCAAATCCACTGTGAGACACCAATGTGTCCCTGAGCAAGACACTTAACCCCTAGTTGCTCCAGAGGCATGAGACCTCTGACATATATAGCAATTGTAAGTCGCTTTGGATAAAAGCGTCAGCTAAATTAATAAATCTTTAAAGCATTGCACATTTACCATTAATCATAAGTAATATGATGAATCAAAATGACCCAATTTCAGCCTGCTGCGTAGTAAATATATCATAGTAATATCATATCATCATCAAGATTATTACATTTATACATACACATTTGTTTGTAAAACTAAACTTGTAAATAAAAATGACATTTATCGTAATGATAATAACAATAGTAATGAATGCATATTTTTTGTTTTATTTGAAAATTACCCCTAAAATATGATACAGTTATTCTGATTTGTTTAACATTTTTTGTTCAAATAATAATACAAAGTTGGGGTGTCATTTTGTGTGGTCATAAAATGTGTACCTTCCTGTGTGTGCCACATCAACAGCAACAACAACATTAATAATTCACAAAATTAGAATATGTAGGAAACATGAAGGTTTCCTCAAATAGGTTTTCTCATTATTTTGTCAGTATTTCCATTTATATTTTTCCATAAAGGCATTTCGAATATGTGTTATGTTTTAACATGAAGAACCAAACAAATCACATTACAAATTTTAATTTGAAGCTAAATTATTGTTGTCTTATAAATGATTATGAGCAACATTAAACTGGAAAAAAAAATTACAAGTAACAGCAAGTAACACAATGATTTAAACATAAAATTCTGATGTAGAGACTATTTGAGTTTTTGTAAAACATACTGATTTTTTTTTTGTTTTATTTACATACTTTTTACAGTATATAATATTAATCGGTTAAAGATACATCACTGACTATAAATGTAAAATACAATATTATTTAAGTTCAATGAAAAATATGTACAAAATTATGAAAAACAAAAAGATTATTTGAGTATTATTTAACCACCCATAATCCCAGGTCAGAGGTTTCTGGAGAAATCAGTCCATTAGCAATTAAAGGGGTCATATGATGTTCTTTTAAAGGTCATTATTTTGTGTATTTGGTGTAACAGAGCATGCTTTAATGTTTAAAAAACAGATATTTTTCCACATAGTGACATAGACCTGTGGGGGCATGTTTACATGAGCCGTTTTTTGGGGAGTGTGGCAGAGTTTTAACTTTGATAAAGAATATATCTTTGGATTTGAGACTTCAGTATTTACAACTTTACAGATCTTCTTTATGCACCAAGAGCTTGTAACACTCCAAAGAGAAAGGAAAAATTGAAATCTCATCATATGATCCCTTTAAAAGAGCCATTGGAGGTTATGAAGAAGCAAAACAAACAAAAACAAATTGATTGTTAAATCATGTCATTTATGTGTATAATAGGGTTAGATGATAACCTAATCGCACTTGATGAGGTTATCATTCTAATTAAATGTGATGTTGCTGCTTTGACATGATATATTTACAGATCCTCATGGGAATTCCAACTGAGGTGTGTTTTGCAGCACCTCAGATGTACAGCACACCCAAAGAAGGCACTTGCAGGGAGTTTGCATCCTTCTGCTGAACACACAGCAGCTGTGCTGAGGGAAGGTGAGGAAAAACTGTGCTAATTTGAGGACTGTTAGTTTGCTCGAGAGCAGACTGTAAGCTCCATGGGCATGTTCACAGACAGTGCTGACAAGGGCTCGAGTGAATCTGATGTCTTGCTTGTGATGAGCAGGATCTTTCAGTTTGTGCCTTACTGACAAACTTTTTCTAAGTACAACACCATTCAAAAGCTGGTTGAATTTGTTTCTCATAAATCCTGTAATTAATTTTGCTGAATATATGAAGTATATTTCTGTTACCAAATATATCTGTTAGTGAATGTTCAAATCTTTTTCCAAAACTAAAATGAGTTTACAGCAATAATGTTAATGTAAAAATAAAATAATAATTAATTTAAATCTGTATTTTTTTTCTTCTTCTTCTTCATAAAACTGAAGATCAACAATAATTTATAAATAATAATACTATTATAATAATACATTTTTGTCAGTGTTTAAAAATCATTGTTATTATTGTTATTCTGTAGTTTTAAAATGACTTTTCAGTGTGTGCCACATTAATTCTATTTCTCTCTTTAGTGAGAAACCTGTGTGTGTATGTGTCATGTGATGTTGTACTTGTCTTGCAGTGTGTTCTGATATGTGTTTGTTTTTGTTCTTGTGTGTCTGTATGTGTCAGATTCCTGTCCGTGTGTATGTGAGTGTACATGCTTGCTTTTGCGTGTTTGTGTCTGTCAGCTCAGGTTATGTTTATGCTGAATGCCCACTCCTTGAGGGACTGCAGGCCTGCAGGGTGGTCTTTCTCTCATCAGCATCATTAGGGTCCGATGCATGATGGGTGCTGACCCCTGGGAGGGCCATAACCAATATAAGCTCTCCTCCTGTCACTAGCACTCGTGCCCTGGCGCCACTCACTCACACTGTGTGTTGCATAGATGGCAAGAATGCTCCTTTTAAAGCTGTTTAGAAACTGGCTCCATATGCTTGTTCAATAAAGAAATCCATTTGAAGACATATTGACCCAAAACTGATATCACAGAATTGCAGTATAACTCAGACCAGAATTTCAACAATTTTGAGAGGATTTCAATAACTGTACTTTGGCCAAAGGTGAGATGGAGGCCTGATGGTAGAGTGACCATTACAATGGAACTGACAGTAAGGTAAGGAAAGCCTGGAAATATGAAGTGACAAAGGGTGCCCTTTGTGTGTGAACTGATGGGGTGGAGGGCTGACAAGGTGCTCCCTCTAGGGGTTAACCTTCCAGTCCGGATCAACTGCTAAATATAGGTCAGAAAAAAAAAGAGGGGGAGGGTGTGTTACAGTGATGGTGAAGAGCACAGAGGGACGTGTTGAGGAGACATTGAATAAGATGATGGCGAGTAGAATACAGAGCAAATGTTTAGCATTTGGGGTACTTAAAAAAAAAAGACACAGGTAGGGTGTGAGGTGTGCAGGAGGAGGTGATGCTAAAGGTCAGCCAATAGAAGAGGGGTTGACCTTTACCCTTCATGACACATTTATTTACTAATACACTAAATATGCATAAATGAATGTCACTTAAAATTCTAAAGTCTAAATTACTTCGCAGTGGGTGTGCAGTGCCCATTATACCCACTGCAGCTCCACTAGAGCCTATAAAGCATACCGGCTCTTACTGACAAATCAGATAAGGCAGAAGCCAAAATAATACCACTGTTAGTTTAAGGGCTCTATTTGGCATCACGCAGACTGAAGTTATGGCAGAGCACTAAAAGAAGCCACAGCTGGGATCCTCCACACACATCTGGCTCTCGCCTCTCCATTACACTGGCTCTGATAGTGACAAGTATCAACAGTCCTCTCACATTCATAACAAGTTTCATGAGTTGGGGAGTTGAAGGGGAAAATGATAACTAAACTATTATGCTTAAAATAATAGTTCACTCAAAAATGGCTATATGTTCTTAGAAATGTGACATTTTGTGTATTACATAAATAATACTTGCAGGTTTAGAATGACATTAGAAATTTAATTTATGAGGGAACTGTCCCTTTAAATGATCAGATGTGTTTAAAGGGATAGTCCACCTAAAAATGAAAACGATTTAACCATTTGCTTAACATCATTTCATTTCAAATGTGTATGACTTCCACATTATTCACTGCAACATTTTGATATTTGCCTTAGTTTTCATTGGCACGTTCTCAAGATGTGGATCATGTTTACTTTTGTTTAGTGAATTTTTGTGGTCAGATTTGAGACATTTTAATTGGAATCTCAGCAATTTCACTTTGGGCAAAAGATTTGCTTAAGCATCGGGTTCAGGTTGGTGTTCCATACACAGAATTTGTTCACTGCATTTTTCATTTAATCCATCCAAGCGCACACACACAGTAGTGAAGACCCACACACAGACACACCCACACAGATACAAACAGACACACACACTGTAACCACAGATATTTTGGTCAGATATTTTTTTTGCTCCAACCATGGAAAAACTAGTTTGATGCCTTGCTCAAGGGAACCTCAGTCGTGGATATTGAAGGTGGGAGATTCTTTCCAATTTCTTTTGAAGGTGGGAGATTCTTTCCAGTACTAAAACTTAAAATTAGACTAAAAACTGATTGGTTTGAAAGTAAATTGTGAGTGAGCTTTGCTTCATAAATTTCTATTGACAACAATTTTCCCCCACAATGCCACTCTTCACTGTAAGAGCCCCATTTGTTTATTTTAATGTTTAATTTAATTTAATTAATTATTTCACAAAACGCTTCCAATTTTCTCACCCCATTTGGGAAATTCTACTTTAAAGCATACATGCATAATGTGCAGTTTATGTACAGGCAGATAATTGAAAGCGAGAATTATGGGGTCATCAACAGGTTATTCTAAGTTTTCTGTTTTTAAGAGGTCAAAAACACCTGAACTGATGCATGTTTTCATTTGGATGGTGATTGTTGTTGTGGTTTACAAAAAACTGTACAGTAGTATTAAACTGTATTAAAATTAGCATCCATCCCCTTATAGCATCGACTTCTAACGAGCCCAAGATCCAAATTAGGGACAGAAGAACTGATGGGGAACGGGGAGGGAGGTAAAGGGTCAAAGAGGGTCCCGCTGGGATGAGCATGGCCATGGGCTCACGGTATTTATATTTACCTATGGTACATGGTGTGGGTGAGATCAGAATGAAACTGGACCCAGGCAGTGCCTTCCAACCCAGCCATCACAACCACTCTTAGTCCAGATGGCAGGACGGAGAGGGAGGACAAGAGAGAATGGGGGGGGGGGGGGGGTGACAAATAAAATGAGAATCGAAGAGAAAACACTGGGGACAGAGAGGATGTGATAGAAAAATTGAGAGAGAAATAGAAAACTGAAGAAATAGATCAACGGTTGCTAGTGTGAAACAGAATAAAGTAACTATTGATATCAATGTGGCTTGAAAGAGGAAACAAACTTTTTAGTTCCTTCCTTCGTTTGTGGTGTTCTCATGCATTTATATATATTTTCAATATATATGTTATATTCTTGTTTTCTTAATAGTACTATCCTTTAAAAGTTATATTTACTGCCTTTGAAAGAAGGTTCTTATGCCCACCAAGGTTGCATTTAAAATTTTTTAAACTGTAATATTGTGAAATATATATATATATATATATATATATATATATATATATATATATATATATATATATATATATAAATCTTTGTTTGCCATTAATTTGACTAAAGCAGCACATAATTTCTCTTTGTATCCTTATCTTTGATTATGACTGAGGCCTTTAATGTATTGTTGTCATTTCATCTTTTTATATGCGCATGCAAGTTTAAACTCTGAATGTGACAAATCCTTTTGGCCCAGCTGAGCAGCTCTCAGTCCAGGCAATAGAATAGCTGGTGATGTGGGTTCTTCCAGCAGGAGTAGACGGGCCAGATGAAGCAGTGAAAATGAGCCCAAGACCTGAAAAGACACGGGGCCTGACGTGGTACGACACCCACTGGTCCGGAGATGTTTCACAGATGTTAAGCCTCTATGAAGGTATCAACCTGAATAAATGCAGCTGGATCAAAGTTGTGGGATTTTTTGACGTTGCAACTGATGGCAGAAGACATCTCCAGACCTGCCCTGCTGGTGTCTTCTGACTAAATCAGGCAAGCAGAAATCACAAACATGGCAGGGTTTGGAAGCATGTATTCAGAGGAAAGAAAGAAAACCCTTTTTTATCACTCAATTTCTCATGAACTCTCATGTCCTTCACCATCAGTCTCTTCTTTTTGCCATACTTTAATCATCTTTCCTGTTTCATTTCACATCACTCCTTTCTGTCCTCGCTCTGTCACCCATTGTGACTCATTCTGTACTGTTACGCTGCTGGTTTATTATTTTTTCTAATTAAACAACATTCATTACAAATAACATTTTCAGCATGACAGTTAAAGTAAAAATATGTATCATTACACTAACGTTCCACAATGAACAGTGTAAATAGATATTTCAGTTAAAAACAGTTATCATTCTCTCATGCTGCTGTTATTTCTAAATTGTTTTGCAATAAAAAAAATGATCTTTGTATCAATTTTAACTCAGAAATTGCTAGTACATTTCACAAATAATTTTCAAGAAACTATGGAAGCCTGGTTCCACCTCAAATATAAATTATAAATATATATATATATATATATATATATATATATATATATATATATATATATATATATAGGTTATTACAGCACAATTCTGAGTTTATATCTCAAAATTCACTTTTTTTTATCAGTTCTATTTACATCTTTTTCCACAAGTAACACACTGAATAATTAATGTGACATTTTGAAGTAGAATTAAAAAAATATTTTACTTCTAATAATCTTTATTTACAGCTTTGATATATATTTTGATATACATATATATTTTACAGTTTACTGAAATAAGACCTAAAAGAAAAAGAGATTTTTGGAATGAGTAGGGTATAGTTTAATAGTTACTGTAAGCATGAATTAAAAATTATTAATATGTAATATGTTGCCCCAGCAAAGGCTGATTAATTGTATGTAACGGGTATTGACATAAATGGAACATTATCTGTTCATTCAGTCATTGTGAAGTTTCATTTTTCAATACTATGGAAAGTGGGGGAATGCACACTGAGGGTTGCAATCATTCTAGAGACCCCAGTTGGGTGGAGAAAAAAAAAACTTGTGTGATGATAGAAGCAGTCTCCCCACAATAATACATCTACACCCATCACCCTTACTCAGTGTTTCCAGATATCAAACCCACACTTACTGTTATTAACTGACCAGCACCACCTCTGTAGATTATTGAAGTTGAAGTTCATATTAATCCTTCATGTACTTGCCATTGACTGACAGATGAGAAATAAATCAGGTGAAAATATTAGCTTAGGTAATGTATGATGGATTGACTGATAAGTAACAAAAGTGAAGAGCTAAGAATATGCATGGCCTCTCTCTCTCTCTCTCTATTTCATTTCATATTTCATTTCATTTTATTGGAGGATATCTATTTTAATCTCTCTTTCTAAATACAAATAAAACTATTTTTTTTACACATTTCTTTTAGGTAGGGTTTGCATTGTGGTATTTAAAAAAAACTAATTCCTCAAAGATAGCTAAGTAAATGTGTGTGTGACCCATGCTACTACCTGAATTGCTGCTATAGGACCTCCTGTTTGCCAGCCAGATCTCTGAATATAAGTACTCTAATCGCTCAGAAAATTATATCCAATGCTGATTGCAAGTGACATGGCCTGGCGGTAGAGTGACATTGTGATGCCTCCTATCTTTCCTCCCTTATTTCTCCTCTCCTTCTCCAGATCCTTCTCCTATACCGTGTCATTCCCTGGTGACCGCAGCAATGCCCCTGGTGACCGCCTGCTGCCCTCTTCTTGTTAAAGCTGTCGAGTGCTGAAAGTTCAGTTTTGTCATGCTCAGGCATTGCTTTCTGTCACCCTCTATCCATCAACCGAGCTGTTTGTGAACCGTTATGATGTGTGTGTCTGCGTGTACTCATGTGTTTGTGATGCACCAACTGCTCCTTCATTCCCAAACACATCATCCCAGCTGCTTCACCAGCATGATTATTTTTTTTTGTGTGTGAGTGAATTTAAAGCATTGCATGTGTCCAGTAGGGCCAGTTTAATTGATTCAGTTCATCACAATGAATCATGATTTACAACTGAAACTTCAGCCAGCTGAAATGAACTGAAATTGACCCTCTAAACAGGGATATTTAGGTGGATTTATGTGGATTGTGTGTGTGCTTGTGTCTATGCGGAGGTTTCGCATGCGTACGTGTTACAGGAGACCTGTGGAATGTTTCTGCTCAGAGGCAGTTCATGATCAGGTCTAGCATGCTGAGATCAGGGTCGCTAACCTTGCTGGCAGGTACTTAACCTTTTCCCACCACTGATTCAGACACCATGAACTCTGATTTTGAGGACATAGATTTAAAAGTGCAACAGCATTTTCACAAA
Source organism: Carassius gibelio (assembly GCF_023724105.1). NCBI lineage: Eukaryota > Metazoa > Chordata > Actinopteri > Cypriniformes > Cyprinidae > Carassius > Carassius gibelio. The sequence goes on along the minus strand of NC_068382.1, from coordinate 17,265,360 downwards.
AATATTTATTAAGCAAATTAATTACTAAAGTAAATCAATAGTACACAATTAAATTTTTTATTTCAAAAACATTTAATTTTTTATTTTTATTTTTTACATTAGGAAACTGTTAAACATGGAGCCCAAACGTGACATGCAGAAAAAAAGTACTAAATATTTCCCATTGCTATTTAATAAAACTGTGGCCATGTTGTATAAATTTGTTCTCTCGTTTTGGTTAAACTAAAACATTTTTTGAGGTAAGCTAAAACATACCAAAATGTAATTTCTAAGAAAACTATCCCTTTAATAAGTTGTGTAAATACAATTTTGATACAAAAATTTAACTGAGCAGTGTTTTGCTGGATATGTGACCTCAAACCATAAAGCGACCTGCTCCATGTAGATTAAAATAACTGTTATTAGGCTCCTTATATGACTAGGCTCTTGATCTCATATGAATGTATTTGATCTTAAAAAAATGTATACATATTTGAATTTGCGCTATTTTTTTTATTAGGGAAAAATATTTATTTGATAATAAAAACAATCAACAAAAACATTATGTAACATAATGCATGTGTTAAATGCAAAAAACATAAATGTAGTCCCATGTACATATCAATAAAACCTGACAATTTGATGGTACTAAAATCATTTTATTAATAGAAATTAATTCTGTTTTGATTCTTATGTCTGTTTGTGTGTGTGTGTGTGTGTGTGTGTGTGTGTGTGTATGTGTTTATAGCTTCCCTGACCAGGCACTTGATGTCAAGCTGATGTGGAATGACAGTGGGTGTCCTGTCTGGCAGGCCCAGAGTGCAGACCACCATATTGCCTGGCTCCCCAGGGAGGACAGATCAGCATGCCAGCCTTGCCAGAAAGTGCTAATAGGCGCAACACGTCTTACTTTCACACATTAAGGCAAGCAAAGGGTGATAGATCGGAGCTGTGATACTGCCGCATGGAAAAAATGGCTGCGCCACCCGTTTGCCATGCAGCAACAGCTAATGATGAGCACTGCTAAGTTGCGCTACATGAGCACCAAAAACTGAGCTGAAATGCATCCTGACAGATAATACAGCGATACAAGTCACAAGATCAAATGAAACCAATTTACAAAAACACCTGGCTGATTACTAAAAGTTTTTAAAATGAGAGAAAACTTTTATGAAATGAATTGATTTATTCAAAATCATTTGAGTTTTTTAATCCTGTTTTGAGCAGTCATGACTGGGGACTGTGAGTCACTCTTCCTGTTTGTGGAAACTAACTCATGGTCAGAATAGGTCTTCGCTATGCCACCAACAAGGAAAGGGGGTTTGTGCAAAACCCACATAACTTGCAATGTTTCACCACAAAGCCTAATGAAAACAGTATGGTTTCCACAGATATTCAGTTCATCTTTGGAACAGACCTCTAATCTGCTTCAGAAACCAACGATTTAGATGTTTAGATCACACAGTTGTGCAGCTGAACTGATAATTTGATAGTACTGTATGTTGTTTCTTGTTGTGTGTTTTGCGGATTTCGAAAATAAGAGACAACCATACTGCAATATAAAATCCTTTTGATGAGGTCATATTGTTGCCATAAAAATGGGGTCACCCGGGCAAAGGGTTGAGCATGTGGAGGTTACTTTCATACTAGTGCATTGTGCTCCATTTCTGGCATGAAATGTGCTGTAAAATATGTAAGACGAGTACAAATATCTCATCATTCTTAAATCAAGAAAAATTTTCTTGAGAAGCAAAATTATGTAAAAAAGCATTTTGGTAAACAAAACAAAAAACACTTTTTGAGTGAATTGCACAACATAACATTTAATACAAACTGTACACAGAATATTTAACATCATGATTTTCAAAGAAATCAGTGAAAGGCCAAAAACAATCTTTAAAGGGGTCCTATTATGGTCTTGATTTTGTTTTGGGGGTGTACTAGAACAGGCTCTCATACAAGGTTGTTTGACAAACACATTATTTATCACATATTTTACATTATTGCAACACCTCTCTCCCCAGTCTGGCATGACTCCAATAGATCCTGTAGCAAATTAAGGCCTGCCATCTGAAATATGAATACAGTGTAAATATTGCATCAAATTCAAATCAAATCTCAATCAAATTTATTTTTTCTTTAAAGTTCGTCTGACTTGAGAAGCTAGCATGTCTCCGACATAGTGAAAACACTAGTTGCCTTATCTAGTGCATCTAAACCAGGTTTCGTCCCATTCGTTGATATTGTGATATCACAGATCCAGGAAAATATACGTTGAAGTCCAAACGAGTCGTTCGCTGTAATTTTTGAAAAGTGATTTCTGTTAAATAAAATATCTCCTTTTGAACTGGACTTTGAGCTTTATAACCTTGCAGATCTTTTTTTATGCTCAAACAGCAACATTACAGACTAACTAAAGGAAAAAAGGAAAACAAAGCATAACAGAACCCCTTTAAACACTGCTTTTGCCACTGTTGCATTTTATTATGTGATTGAGGTCAAGGGTTCATCAGTCACGGATGAAGAACTGATCCTGAAAATAATTGACTCACCTATCAATAGCAGAAGTCGCATCAACCACACATTACCTTTATAATTCATTTCTTACCACACAGGTCTCATTTCCCTGTCACTAGACCAGAGATGCAGAGAAGATTGATTCTTGTCTTTACTTCAATGTTAAACACAAAATAAACTTACATCCTGATAAACACTACACTGCCCCCCTTTAATTTCCAATTTCCCCCTTGCCCCCCTCCATCCCTCTTGCCCAGGGCCTTGCTGTGCTTGCTGAAGCGTTATGTTGGAAGTGTGGTAGTGTGTGTCAATAGGAGTGAGTTACACAGGTCAGTGGTTCAAATGCAGGTCACAGCCTCATGCTCCGTGTTGATGCCTCGCACTGCTCTGATTGGCTCATTGTGCAAACAGATTCACTTTTGCTCCCCGCTGTTTGATCCCTGCTCTGTTTGATCCTCTAGCATACTATCACACTCTTTTGTTTTACATGGAGGACATACTGTATGGGCAGATCTATCTATAGATCTATCTATCTGTCTGTCTGTCTGTCTATCTCTGTGTTATTCTCCACACCGAATGTTGTCTTTGATGCACATGGATGGTGAAAAAGACCTTGTTCTTGTGATCTTCCTGGCCATCTAGTGGAAAATGTGGGAGCCACAGGGATACAGAAGCCAATGGGTTTAAGCGTGAGATGTGATATTATTCTGCTAACTTAACCCGTTTAAATTGCATGGTATTAAGGAAATAGATGCACAGTGTTATTGACAGCTAGCTAGTTTATTTTTGGCCAGTGCTGTTGGGCCAAACCTCAACAGCAAAACACAAAACATGCAACAAATTTTTTTTTATAGCTCTTGTTATGCATTTTCAAATGTTTAGGCTTAATGTGTTGTGTAAGTAGCATTGAACATTTGCTTTAAAAAAATACCTTTTAGCTGCTACTGTGGGGGTGAGGTTACCTTTTCAAAAGGTACATGATTTACCCCTAAAGGGTGCATTTTAGTATCTTTAGAACCATACATATGTGTACCTAAAGAGTACATATTAATAGGTTTTGAAAAGGTGCCGCCCCAGCTTGGGATCTTTCTTTCTGAGAGTGAAGTCCAGAGATTAAACTGGTGTAGTCTTAGAAAAAAGGTACATAACTTTGTTTACATTTAAGTTATTAAAATGTAGCATGTATCTTGTTATAATCATGTCTCATTGGTCTCTTAATTATGTTTTTCATAGTTTTTAAATGTTGGATATTTATTTATGTGTGTTAGCTATGTGGTGTGCTTGTTGGCTGTATGTTTTAAGTTGGTGGCAAACCAGTTTCCCTTTCGGGATTAATAAAGTTTTCTCTCTCTCTCTCTCTCTCTCTCTCTCTCTCTCTCTCTCTCTCTCTCTCTCTAAATAAGTTTCAAAGCTGTACCTTTTAGCTATCAGATAATCAAATAAGCAAATTAAAGTTTGAGCCCAAATCCTAAAGGCTTTCATATATAATGAAGTTATTATGATTTCATCTAAAGATGTAAAATGTATACCTCTTTTTTGTTTCTTTCATTAAAAAATTCACTATTGAGATTAATATAAGGGACAGAGTAACAAAGCCCATCCCCTTTTAATTAACAGGTTTTTGTTATTTCAACGGCACCCAATACTAGCAGCTGCACACAATCAATCATGCATTCCTGTCCCAGCATGACAACATGACTGGGCATAGAAGTGAGATCCATAAAGAAATAATTTACCGGTGTGAAAGAATTTGACTGGTAAGCAAAAAACCTAAATGTGAACAGCACTGAACAATATTTTGGATGAACTGAGACACTTACTGTGGCTTTTGTCTTCACAGATAAAGTCTCCCAAGATACAGCAGCAAAAGACCAACTCACTATTAATGCCAATAGTTTTGAATTCCTCATATTTAAGGCCATGAATAGTGTGTGTTTATGTTGCTTTTTATTTTTTTTATCCATGGTGATACAAATGCATATATATGCCAATCCGACTTTAATCAAATTAATTATAATTTATAAATCCACTTGTCTTTGATTACCCTCTGTGCTTTAGTTTTAATGAATACCTCTAAAACCTATGACCCATATCTGCTGAAATGTTTGAGGTGGAGGCATTTGCCTATGTGATGTGTGTTTGTGTGAGTCTCTCAAGAAAAAAAAAAAAGAAAAGAGAGAAAGACAGAGTACTGAGCTCTTCACGGAGAGCATGTGGTTTTGAGCGGATGGGCGGGCCATCCTGTGAACTTGAAAAAAGTGTATCTCTCACTGAGAGTGTATGCATGTGGCAGAGAAATGACACAAAGGGTCGGAAGTGGGGTGGGGGAATTAGAGGAAAACAGATGAGAGTTTTAAAACAGCACTTTGACAAAACCATCTGTATTGTTGCAATCAGTTCAGTAAATAAAAACAGCACCGTGGATTTTGAAAAGAGAGAGAGAGAGAGAGAGAGAGAGAGGAATGCTTTCTTTCTAAGATATCTGTTATAAGATATCACTCCCCCATCCCCCCCAAAAATAAATAAAAATAAATACTTTAAATAAATGAATAAATAATACTTTTTATGCATATACTGTTTTGTTGTAATCGTTAATTCAGATGTTCTTATATTTATAACATTTTACAAAAAAGATTATTTTATGTCGATGTTAGTGATAGTTGTCTCAAAATGTATTTATTACCTTATGCCACATTAACATGTTTGAATGGCATTGTATGAACAAAATATTAAAACAATCAACATGTATCTTAAAGCACATTTTCAAGCAAAATTTTATTTCATTTAGCACTTTTTGTATTTCTTCTTGGAGCTGATTGATCATAAGCCTTATTGATGTAAGCTAATGCACCTCATTTTTTGAGTGAACATTATTTTAATTTTTTTTTTTAATGATAATAATAATTATTATTATTATTATTTGTGGCTAATTTTAGCCATACTCACCAAATGAGACAAATAGACTCCAAGTCAGTGCATGTTCCAGTTTATTTCATAAAATTTACAGAATATTCTTTTGACACAATATGCATTCATTTTAAAGTCTTTCCCCATTTTTTTTCTCTTTCTTTCTAGAAAGTACCTTGTTGGTATGACAAAATATCGATACCCCATTAGTCAATCGAGTCTTGATCTTCAATAGATTTAGCAGGTTCTCACATTGTCCCAGTGGAAGTTAATTGTGTATGGTCACGGAGCCATATTCACAAAGTTTTATCCCCTGAGTTATTAAAGAATATCACAAAGAAACCACACACCAAAATACAGGGCAAAAGAAAGATCATACACTTGTCATAGAGCATCCAGAAAAGCATTCAGTTTTCTAATTTGCCTTTGCAGAAAAAAAACTAACAAGAAAAACACTTTTTTGAGGAGCAAGGTAACATCAATAGCTCTTTAAATAACTCCTGAGTGAATCTTTGTGAATAGTGGCTGAAGTTTTACTTTGCTTCTCTGCATGTTCATGGACAAGGGTGCAAGGCAAGTTATATATATTTATATATGGAAACTTGTGGGTGATTATGCAGAAATGTATTTTCTTTACACTTAACCTGCATCTATCCACGTCTGCACACTATTCATTAAAAATAAACATTTCCATGTGTTCCAGTTGCACCATATTTCTGTGTAATATTCAGAAGTGGTACTTGGCCATCAATCATGTGAAAAAATAAAATAAAAAAACAAGCAGGCTGTGTCTTTGGTTGTACTGATGGCGTTTCAGTTTATCTGCACTTGTTTTATTTTGTATTTTTTTTATTTATTTCTTGTAGACTATATTGAATGGTGACATCATAGACAATTCATACATTTACAACATCTGGAATGGGATTTTCCAGGATATTAGCAATTACCACGTAAAATTAGATGGCCAATTGAATGAAACCTCCAACCAGTTATTTGATAGATAGCAGACAACTTCTTATTTTGCATTTCACTACATTTGGCGTTGTAATTTTGCACATGTGCACCAGTGATGACTTCTTTGTGCTACTTTCCCATTTTAGTTCATCTGTTTTTGGGTTAGTAGCAGATCCAGTGCCCTCATTAACACAAAGTCTGCAGAATCAGGGAAAATACAAAGAAGACTTTAACATATAATATAAGGTACACCTGGAAGAATAGGGAACAGTAATATGATTAAACACTCAACCTGTGATCATTTATATCACAGCAATACAAAAGTTGAATTGGCAGTTCCAGTAGTTTTCTTTTAATCTTCAGCAATCCATTTGCTCTAATCCAAGCTTGAAAAATGCACATCTATATTACATATAGCTCAATTTACAGGTTAATACATATAATAGGCTTTAAATACAGGTATACATTTACAGTACATAAAAAAAAAAAACAGATTACGCTCTGTGGTGTGATCAGAAGAACAAATATATTTTGTTAAAGCAATTTGTCTTAAGTAATTACATTAAAAATGATCAAATGATCATCCACTGTCTAAGTGTACTATGGAAATCACACTGTTACTGTCTTAAGAAACAACAGTAACTGGTGTTTTGTCAGTGGTTGGCCAAAACTGTGTGAACAGAGCTGCAATCATTATGTATATTGTGAGAGGAAATTCTTTAAGAATATTTTAAAGAACAAAACGTCCCTTTTTGTACAACCAAATGCCCCGGAAGACAAACAAAATAGATGTGATTGTGAATTTACAGCTAATTACAAATAATCCAGTCGCGTTAAAGGGAAGTCCTGCCAAACTAAGACATATTTAAGGGTAAGACCCTGAAGTATTAGAAAATAAATTATATCTATATGGTTTTACTTTTTGCCTCAGTGTTAGTAATATTGATAAAGGTAAACTGGATATTAATTGTTTATATAAAGTGCTGAAATATGTCTAATATGAACACACTGAAGTGTAAATAATGCAAATAGTCATGGGAACTGTAGTTAAAATCTGAAATGAGAGCCTTAATATTGCAATATGCTCAGTCAGTGCTGATAAACAGTGTTAAAAAAAAAGAATGTTACAATTTTTCAAGATTTTTGTGTTGAAAAGCAGCAAGATATATAGATATATGAGCCAAATTATGAGAATGGCCACAGGTGCATTGCCTACATTCTGTCTGAAGGCACCCAGCTAAAAATACCAGGAGCAAAGAGTGAATGTAACTGTGTAACAACAGAAGGTCATGGAGTGGCTGTGGGTGTCAGATCTTGCTGTTCTCCAGGTGCGAGTCAATGTGCTTGATCAAGGCATCATCAGGGTAACCAACAGGGAAGATTAGCTGGCACAGCGGGCAGCTCCTGACGTCACCCTCCTCCTCCGTCTCCATCCACAGCTGTAAAAGAAACCGTAATATGTTTGACAGCCGCAATGTTTCAAATCCACGTTTATCAAATTATATCTACAGTATAAGGTTTTACTTTTTTCCTCAATGTTAGTTATATTGATAAAGGTAAACTGGATATTAAGTGTTTATATTAAGTGCTGAAATTCAGATGATGCAACCATTTTCCATATGCCTAATATGACCACAATGAAGTGTAAGTAATGCAAACAATCATGGGAACTAACAATATGTGTTCCTGTGGCTCAGTGGTAGAGCATTGTGTTTGTGGTGCAAAAGGTTGTGGGTTCAATAGCCAGGAAACGCACAGACAGACAGCTATACGTAAGCCATTTGATTATGATTTTCTCTGTAAACAATGTGTCTCCATGGTGCTTTCAAAATATTTCTGTGTTGGTTAGAGCAGTCAGACACAGCAACAGTGCCTCGACCAATGGAGTGAGTTTGGGGGCGGGGTTATTTGTTTGTACAGCCAATAACAGACAACCCCCAGTTGTGCATTAGGAATCTCCCTTTCAAGTTATAAGTTCTCATTTAGAATAAACTAGCGGAATCCTACAGGAAGTTGAACTGGGATTACAGGAAGCGGATTTTCAAAATATTTGATGAGTAATGGTATGCTGGGAAATTAATTGTTATTCCACGCTGCTCTAAATTAAAATTGTGCATTTAGCAGACGCTTTTGTCCAAAGCGACTTACAGTGCAATTAGGCTATCAATTTTTACCTATCATGTGTTCCCAGGGAATCGAACCCCCAACCGTCCACATGAAAGCGCAATGCTCTACCAATTGAGCTACAGGAACACTAATTAAAGTGCTCTACAAATGTATTTAATATAAAAAAGTTAGGTTAAGTTATTAAAAATATTCTCAATTTAATTAAATCGCAAAATGAGCCAGAAGCAACGTATAATAATTTAGCAGAAGTGTCACAGGCACAATTTTTTCCAATGAGCCTAGGTAGGTTAGTCTGGCAGGTGAATGTGATTTGCTACTCACATTGATGGATGGCCAAGACTGGGCGTGCTCTGCGTGCAGGTATCCAGGTGGGTGACAGCTTAGGGTGTTGGGACGGGAAGGAATGGGGAAAGCAGAACAAGAGGCGGGGCCTCTGGAGCTTGATGAGGGGCTCGACACCCCCAGTGTTCGTGGAGGACTGATGGGATGAGGGCAGGACCACTCCTCCTCATCCTCTGAGGACTGTGCAGGCTGTGAGGATGGATGCAGAGGAGCAGGGCTTGGCTGAGGTTCAAAATGCAAGTGGGACACATCCGAGTGGTGGAAAGACAGCTCCCTGTTCAGCCGAGGAGATTCAGCCAATCCCCCATCACCTCCAACCCCGGATTGAGAGCTCTGTCTTTGAACTAACATGTGCTGGCTTCCTCCATGTTGCTGTTGTTGTTGCTGCTGCTGCTGCTGCTGCTTGTGGTAGCTGTCGACATATGGTCGAGGTTTCGGCAAAGTGGACACCGGGTCCAGAGTGAACCGTGGGGGCCGTTGATAAGCCGACGGATCGGCTACTTCAGAGTAACTGCGTCTTCCCTGGAAACTGGCCCTCAAGTGGTGGGAAGTGGGCCTGCAGGAATAGGATGCGGGGCCATCGCTGAGCTCAGGCAGAGGTGAGCGACGGTGCATGTCCGGAGAGAGACGCTGCAGAACAGGGGAGCGCCGCTGGGGAACAGGAGAATGACGCTGTTGAATGGGGGAATGCCGCTGTTGGATTGGGGAATGTCGCTGTGGAATAGGAGAATGCCTCTGGTGAGGGACAGGAGAGTGGCGCTGAACTAGAAAATAAACACAGGACATAAAAAAAGTCAAAAACCTTCTGCAGAATGAATATAAGACACAAGACATGTTTAATCAAACACACTGATTAAATGCTTGAGATCAGTGTAAATCTTGTCAACACTGATGAAATTACTCTAATGTCAGCCACATATATTAGTCATATAAGTCATTTATTTAATCAAAATATAACTATACTGGTCAGATGAAAGACTTCTCTCTGGTGATGTATACTGGACTTTTCCATTATTTAGTTAGCTTAAACTCTGTTTCTGCAATCTCACATACACCTGCCTCAATTTTTGCCTCCTCCACATCTCTAAATCCTATCAACAACCGATTTTCCCATCCTACTTTTTTATTTATAATCTGTTAGACTTGGATGTATGTCACAACAAAAATCTGATGCTACATCTGTTTTATCGCTATAAAGCCCCATTTTAACGAAGTTCAAATTTGTTTCCAGAACTTTTTAATTCATCTCCTCATTTTATTTCAATCGTGGCCACACATTAAGAATTTGTTCCCTCATTTTAGAAAACCAAGGCCATGCATAATTTGTTCCCTCATTTCTAATAAAATCAAAATGGGGGAATGAATTAGTATGATGTGGCCATCATTTACAAAAATGAAGGAGCAAATGAATAAGTTGTGTGAACAAATTTTAATTTGTGGCCACGATAAATATATTTTCGGGGCTCCGTATATTGCAAATGTAATCATAATTTCTTTTCATCGACAGTAACACAGACAAGACGAGAAATGCATCATGCCAATATTTAAGCTGTTTCATTTAAAATACTGTTGATTAAAATGATGCGACACAAGAAATTAACTTGCATTGACACACACACACACACACAACATATTACAACTTGCATCTGCACAAAAACACACACAATTGAACTCAGACACATAGTGAATATGGTCTATGCAAGAACAAACTAAAACATGCGCAATGACACAGTTTCTGCTAAATTTATATCGTTAATTTCACGTATAAAATGTTTAAATATTTGATTTCATTAGCATGGTTCATTTTATTACAAGATGAATATTTTAAAAGGCGGTGTAAAGAGCACAGTCCCTAATGGACAGAGAGACGTCTATTATGACTTCCTTTTTCCCCTCACGTTTCCTCTTTGAGATATTTTCATATTGTTTTCCTGTTCATTCACCCCAGCACCTGCTGTAGGCTACTTCGAAACAACTTTCTGACTAGCAACAGGCAAACAAGATCCTGTACAGAAGATGCATCTGTCACTCAATAATACTTCTAATGTGCATATACTCAGCTTCCTGCAATCGTAAGATTGCAATCAGCTATTTAGAGAAATCCGTCCTTCTATCTATGAATCAGTAAGGTTTTTTTTCCCCTCCATCTCCGCTTCTGCTTTTTGGTATGGTTTCCTATATCAAATGGGTTGTGTGGTTGAGAGCAGAGGTGCTAAAAAGATAAGCGGGAGATGTTTATGTTCTCAAACTGTTAAGAGACACGCAACATGAGAGACACGTCAGCAAAAATATTCCTTGTGGAATTTAACCAGACAGCAAACAAGCATGCAGTGCTAAAAAAAAGCGCCTGTTTACACACCCACTGTGCTGAATTTTGATGAGTTTGACAAATTGGTTTTATTACAAAAGAGGTTCATTATAGTATGAAAATATGATTATTACCTAAACCAGGTCTTCATTACACTACATGGCAAAATGTATGAGCATCAGTAAGGTCAGGCGTTGGCAGTGGATGTCCCAATTCATCTCAAAGGACTTCACTGAGTGCCGTGGGTCCAACAGTTACGGCATTAGAATATTAAGTAATACTAAAATATTTTTAGAAAAAGGGTTAGGGTTAGTATAGATATATATTTTTTTAGAATAAAAACATATTTTATCTAATATTTATCTTTGAAATATTTTACTCATGGAATCCTGTGATAACGCCACATTAGAAAAAACACAGAGCTCTTTCTTCTGTACAAACCAATAATTAGAAGGTGTCTACATACTTGTGGATATATAGTATATATATATATTAACAGTGTAATTCAAGTTGTTATATAATATCTATGTCTCTGACTGAATGTTTACATATGGACGACCTTTAGAGAGACTTTACCAGGACCTTGTCCTCATACCTGGGCTTGCCGGCTCCTGTGAGACTTTCCGCAATATATCTGTCTGTTTCGAGGCCAGAGCCTGTAACTTGCCCAACTCCTCTGTTAGTTCAGTATAGGCCAAAGCCAGATTTACTCTGTAGAGAGAGCAGGAGAAAGAGAGAGAATGAGAAGGGAGTGACTGAGAAAGAGAGAAACAAGTTAAGAGTCAGTAAATGACACCATTTCCGTTTTATAACCACCTGCAATCAAGTTTGACCAGGTCCTAAATGCATTGAAATAGCATTGCATCATACTTGAATAAATTCTCTGTCCTCACTGTTTCATTCTTTCTATGTTAAATGTGTTGTGTATTCTTTCTATCTTATACTTAAAAAGATAATATATGTTGGCACATCAATTGACAAAACTAGGTGTTATTAGAGTCTGCTAATCAGCTACGAAGGAACTGCACTTCATCTACACAGCAGTAACGTTTAGTATGTTAACACATAACTGTCTTACCTTACTTTCAAAGTACCAGCAATATTTCCTTAGTACTAAGCTGTATGGCATATAAAAGCAATAATATAGCTTCAGCACATAACAATGGTTGATAATTATGTTTATGACAGTTGGTAACACTATTTAACTGTGATATGTGTCACTGCACCAGTGAGAACATAACGCATGACTGGCACAGAGAAGAACAGTGTAGTTTCAAATCATATGACTTTGCAGTAACTCACCATGGCAACCCAATTTCTAAAAAGCCTCAGTCATCACAAAAATTGGCAAGTGATTTCCTACATAGCTCTGTGAGACTTTCGCAGCACTATGCTCTCTCTTTCTTCACACGTGATAAAATAAATTGAACTCATAATCAATTTTTAATCTTAAATAATTATTCTTACATTATCAATAATAAAATAAATCAGTGTGGTTTATATTGCAGTAATTACTGGATGACTGTACATTGAAGGAGTAGTTCACTTTCAGAATGAAAATTCTGTCATCATTTATTCACCCCACAATTGTTCCAGACCTGTATGAGTTTCTTTTTTTCTGTTGAACACAAAATATTTTTTTTAAATGTTGGGATCTAAACAGTTGATGAGCACCATCGACTTCCATAGTATTTGTTTCCCCCTACCATGGAACTCAGAATTTTTCTGAATATCTTATTTTGTGTTCAACAGAAGAAACTCTTACAGGTTTGGAACGAGTGGGGGGTGAGTAAATGATGACCGAATTTTCATTCTGAAAGTGAACTACTCCTTTAACTCACAACCTTCCTTCCATTGATACTCATTTATTTCTACCAACAAAAATGATCAGATTCTGTCTCTTGGTTTTTATCTAGCTTACTCAAAAGATTCATAATTAAAATGCACAACAATCAAATAAGTCTGACACATTTATGATAATCATCAAAAAGAATGTTTTATGGTAAAACATGCCAGCTATCTTAGATGCAAAGAAACAGAAACTGTCATCAGATGAACTAATGTGTAGACCAAAGTCACCAAAACCTTTGGTGCTTTATTATAAAAAGATTAATAGTTTTTGAGATGGTGTTAGATATATCAGACGAGACATTTCAGTTTTACATTTTACACTGGGCACGTGTAACCAATCACCTTTTTAACATAATAATAATAATAATAATAAAATAATAAAATAATAATAATAATAATACATTTTATTTAAAGGTGCCTTTCAGAGCACTCAAGGACACCGTACAGTTGAGTGATGATCATGCATATGTTCGCATGAATATGACAACCACAGATAATTAAATATAGTATAAGTCGTGTAAACAACACCAACTCTTGGTGCTTTTATTATTTTTTTTTTTTTAAGTAAATATTAAACAGCTCACTCCAAAAAAAAAAAAAAAGAAGCTTTAAAGGTCAGCTACCATTTTTAATATGTACTGGCAGTATAATGTATACTGCGCATTTTGATTAATTGTAAATGGCAATAAGGACTATATATATATATATATATATATATATATATATATATACATACACACACAGACACACACACACAAGAAGTTCAATGCATTTTAATAAGATGAGTTAAATGAATCATCCGCTTGGTGCAAGGTCACAACTCATAAATTTTCTCTCTGAGTTGGTGGACAACTTAGCTCTCTGCCTCTTTCTCAGTCCCACACTCACACAAATTGACATATGGCCCAAAGAAATCTGCCTTAGCTGAGTAAGAGAGAACCAGCAGCCCTGTTGAACAATCTTACCTTGTATCTTAACACCAATACTTAATACCAAAGAACAAACCAACCTCAATATAAACAAAGTACTGGATGTTCAGCCTTAATTTGTATTCGTAGAACACATGTCAAAAGAAACCACAGGTCTATCGTTGTTAACCAGCACACACCACCAATGATCTGCTAAGTTGTCTTCTGTTGCTGGCCAATGAGCCATAGCATTGGATATTCTTACCGTTGTGCTCATTGTGTCCTTCATTTGGCCCTCTGGGCTCCTGAGCATCCACAGTCAGGCTCAAGCAGCCATGGTACTCAGCAGTAATGAGTTGTCTTTCTCCTCCATCATTATCGACGCCTGAGCAACAACTCAGCTGTCCAAGTGTCATCCTCATTTGATAGACACTATCTATCAAAGATGTATTTACAGCAGATTTAGATGATGTGTGACTTTTTTTTCTCACCTCCACACAAGTTTGCACACACACATACAAACACACACACACACACACACATGAATGCATCACCTTTTGGACTGTTAACTGAAACGTTCTCTGAATGTTCCTATTGACATATATACAATGAAACAAGAGTAGTGTCACCTGCATGTCCTGTTTCTGTTCTATCTATCTATCTATCTATCTATCTATCTATCTATCTATCTATCTATCTATCTATCTATCTATCTATCTATCTATCTATCTATCTATCTATCTATCTATCTATCTATCTATCTATCTATCTATCTATCTATCTATCTGTCTGTCTGTCTGTCTGTCTGTCTGTCTGTCTGTCTGTCTGTCTGTCTATCTGTCTGTCTATCTGTCTGTGTCTTTCTTACACATGTATAGACATATTGTATACACACATTAAATATCTATCTTTGTGTGTGTGTACATTGAAGGATAAAACACAGCTATTGAAATATGATTTTTTTAGCAGTTGCAGAACTATTAACTACAATTATAAGAAAATGTGTAAAAGAAAAAAGAAAAGAAAAAAAGAAAAGGTGTGTGTGTGTTTGTGTGCTTTTTATCTGAATATTGATGATGATCTAGTGTGGGAGGCATGGGTATGTGGGCTGCTGACCTTTACTCTGAAACTAGTATCTATGATATCCGTCTTCTGTATGCAAACAAATGTCGGCTATATGAAATATGAATTTACCTTCTATTTTTCAGCCAAACTTCAATCTAAAGCAGCCAAATAATTTAATCAGCAGAGTCCACACTCTAGACTATAAATACTAATCAGAAACAAATAAGTACCTTTTCCCAGAAAGCATTATTATTATAATAATTGTAAAACTTCTTAACCCTTCGAATCAGAATGTTGGGGTCAATAGTGCACTTAAAGGTTTGTTGTCTGATATCAAACCAGACAACTCCAATACGTGCTGAATGATAGCTATTTTTAACATTTCAAAGCCCTTCTTGCATGCATACTCAAGCGTGTATGTCTGTGTGTGTTAAAAATATTTAATTGACACACAGATTTATGGATGTGTTTATTTTGGGACAACACCTTTTACGTAACACAAAAAGACAGTTAAGTAAGTTTAACTGCCAATGCATCATTACCCAGGTTTCCATCCAAGGATGTTTCTGCATGTAAAGACTTAATGCACTAAAATGTTTACCGACATAGCCAATGAAATTTATATGAACTGATTTATCAATACAATATCTCAAGTGTCAAAGCATTAGCAATGATTTCAAATCATGACTTCACACATTGATGCTGACTAGGTTAACATACATGGTTAATTGGATAATATCTGTGCATTGCTTGATAAGAAAAATAATATAACATCCACACACACACATAGGGATAGGGATGCCAATGTCAATTAAAAGAAAACTGAACACTGTGGAAAAAAATCTTTTGTCTTTCTTTTAGAATCAGTGGCTATGAAAACGTAATTTTTTTTAGTAACTGCAAGTAAGGTTTTGGATGTTTTCTATTAAATCACGACTTTTACAAGAACCAGCAGTTCAAAAAAGAGGGGGAGTAAAGTGTGAAACTGTGAGGTGCTATAGACGTAGGCATTACTTGTGACCTTTCCAAGAATCCCCATTTCAGTTAAACACAGGTTCCTTTCAGTTCACCTGTATTCTCTTCAGTCTCAGTTTAAGATAACTATTTAGACCACTTTTGTGAGACTGTGATCTGGATTGTTGCCAATAGCTATATTGCCCTCTACTGGCAAATATCCATGGCCCACATGTCCAAAGGAAACTAACTAGCCATGCAATGCCTTAAAAATACAGCAGCAAAATTGTATGAAATAGATTTAACTTAAATGCTTTTGAACAGCTGTAGGCTATAAATCAATAAAACAGACACTCACTGTTCATCTCCAACTTTCTTTATCCACTCCACATCACACTGTCCACATGTGGAACTCACCTCCTGTGCAAAAAAGCAACATGTCAGGCTTCATACTTTCTGTAATTACTTATATGCTATTTTAATATATTTTAAATTGTAATTTATTTCTGGGATGGCAAAGCTAAAATTTCAGCAGCCAATATCTCAGTCTTCAGTTTCACATGACCCTCCAGAAATAATTATTTTAAGTTGATTTCATGCTCAAGAAGCATTCTTATTATAAATATTGAAAACAAACAAGTCATTTTTTTATATTTTTGTGCAACTTAACACATCCTTGCTAAATAAAATGGCAATTTCTTCAATCAATCAATCAATCAATCAATCAATCAATCAGATGGCAAATGTACACACGTCCTTCACTCATATAGAATTACAGAGACTCATGTTTAAAAAGACTCTAATAAAAGTTGAAGTACTGACTAAAATGTTTTTATTCAAGTTTGTTATGGAAATTTGTTTTGGTGACAGAAGCTTCCACAGCACAAACAGAATGACAGTGACAAGACACAGATAATTCAAACAGAATAAGTAACAAGAAATAGCAATATACTCCACTCTGCCCTTTAGTGCCGACTAGACGGCAACAGGTCAGAGAGAAGTGGGCTGGATGTGAGGGGTCCAGAATGATTTTTCCAGCTCTTTTGCTCCCTTTGGATGAGTACAGTTCTTTGAGAGTAGGGAAGGTTGTACCAGTGATTCGCTCAGCACTCCGGGCTATCCACTGTACATCCAGCTCTTTTGCTCCCTTTGGATGAGTACAGTTCTTTGAGAGTAGGGAAGGTTGTACCAGTGATTCGCTCAGCACTCCGGGCTATCCACTGTACAGCAGTCTTCTGAGGTCAGTTTTGGTAGCTGAGCTGAACCAAGATGGATTCAGTGACTGCAGGCAGTAAAACTTCAGTATCAGTATCTCTTGTGGCAGGTTGAACTTCCTCAGCTGGCGAAGGAAGTACAGCCTCTGCTGGGCCTTTTCGACAATGGAATCTTTGTAGAAATCCCACTTCAGGTACTGAGAAATGGTGATTCCCAGTAATCTGAATGACTCCACTCTTGCTACAGTGCTGTTTCCTCACAGAAACTAACCCAACTGATGTTATAGTGTCTGTGAGCTCGTTCAGGTTGGTAGCAGCAGCTTCAAAAACACTTGTCTAGTTGTGGAAATTAACTAACCAGTCATGTTTCCTGAACACATTCACATCTCCGTCGTTTGAACCACATTACTTCAACAATCTAGGGACATTGTTAATGACATGACACACATGTGGTGGTATAATAACTTCTGCTAATTAACTGATTTGAGATCTCTGAGATGCAGCTGTATTGAACTAATTTTGCTTTATTTGATGTTTGAATCATTACGGGGTTCCTCTTATGTCAAACTCTGGGGTTTTTCCTTTAGGCATTCATGCACATGCGCACTGGGAAAGGAGCCATGGGAAAGGAGCGAGGCCTGTGGAGTGAGGCCTGCGCCACTCACTGGTCTCGAGTCCCAAAAGGAGCTCCGGAAGGGTAAAGGAGGAGTGAAGACAGTGTAAATGTTTTAGCTTTGGGAATGTCTCTAATTTCTCAATCATGTCGACAACGCTAAACCCTCTGTCTCATCTGTAACATTAGCCATTTGTCTTGCACACTGATAGCTTCGTAGACTAGCCTTCGTCTGTGGTGTGTGATAACCAGAAAATAATAGACCAATGGGGGTCAGGTTTTCATATTTTAAATTATGAAAAAGGCAATTAAGGACAAGAAATATTTTTGAACACGCCACCAAAATAAACAGTAGTTATGTATGTAGAAAGAACAGATATTTGTGGTGAGAATGTAAGGAATGAAAGTAAACTGTTGTCTGAAAAATAAATAGTTAAGTAAAGTACTGATACACTGATGCAAAAGTAAAATGCAGTTACTATGCTATCAAAGTGAGAATATTTTGATTGGTTTATTACTTACCACACACAGTTTTTTGAAAATAGATGTCTATAAGAAACAAAGTCTTAAGAGACCTGACAAAAATCAATTTTGACAGTGTAGTACCTATTTGAGTCTTTAAGCATGTGTGTGTTTGTGTTACTGACCCTCTGCCTCTGGTTGCTTTGCAGTTCTCTCAGCTCTTCCCTTAACCTCTCACATTCAGCTTTTAGCTCCTCCTCCCTCTGACACGCCCCCTGAACCTCGTGCCTTGCCCCCTCTAGCTCCGCCTCCAGACGCTGCAGTTTGAGGTCAGAGAGGGTGTCCAGACTTCGGGAGCTCTGTAGGGTCATGGGGCAGTCTAGCACTAAAGATGGACAGTTATTGTGGTTAGATAAGCCAAACACACTGCGTCAATAAATAAATCCAGCATTTGCCTTTTATTGCTAGGATAGCATAACATGCACTCTTTAATAAAATACTCTGCAAAATCATCAGTAAGATAATCCAAAAAATATTTAGATAAAGTAATCACAGCCAAAGCAATAAAAAATGTGCAAAAAATAATGAAAAAAATTATATATATATATATATATATATATATATATATATATATATATATATATATATATATATATATATATATATATATATATATATATATATATATATATATATATATATATATATATATTTCTGCTTATATAGGGCCACAATGTACATGATAGACCAGTCTAATTCAGTATGCAAATAAAGAAGAAGAAGAAAAAAAAGAACTTTGCTGAATATTGAGCAGATATTATAGTGTCATTATTAGCAATATTATTTTGAACAAAAGGAGATTTTCAACTTTGAAATTATTAAAGTTTTAAAATACAGTGGTCATCGAAGGTTGAAATTAATCAGCAATCTCAAAGTTTATGTGGAGTTTGCACATGTTTAGAGTTGAAAAAAATCATAGAAAAATATGGAGTATCATATTAAAGTATTTCTCAATACATTTCTGGTGTTCCTTAAGCATACTCAGAAAGTTCTCTGTCAAATGAGGCGGCAGAAAAATTGTCTGACAGCATGTCTTTAAAGAAGCAGATTTCTCTGATCACATCTGTCCTTTAAAACAGACCAACAGAAATCTTATTTGTGTTTATTTATGTTATGTAAATGTCTGGACAGGAGGTTTGGTGGCCACGTCAGGGCCAACATTGTTAAGAGGATGGAAATCCAACCTAAAGTGTCCCTTCACACGTCCTTTACTCCATGTAGCTATGAAACCTTGAAGTTGGAGAATTCAAGACTGAACTATTTCCTGTCAGAGCATCCTGCTCCTCACCCCAGGCGTGGGCATGGTGATTCAGCAGCTCATAGAAAAGCTGTCCTTGAGCCAGCAGCTATTGTGACAGTTCAACAATAAGCAAGCTGAAAAAACACACCCCTGCACGCCTACATCTCACACCAAAACCGCATTGAAATGATTTTTATTCTTTTTTTTTTCATATTTGCATGTAATATTTGTAATCATGAGTACACAAAAAAGTTACATCATTCTTGTATTATTTTCTGACAGGGTTACAGAACATTTTTGTTGCATAATTTACATAAAAACATAATTTGCTTGAGTTTTCTTGAATTTCTGGACTCCTGTTCAGTGCCTTTGAGTTTGACTGAAACGTTTTAGATCCTGGAGAGAGGTCACAGGGGAAAGGTATGAACTTTTTCTCGCAAATATACTTTCCCTTTTGTTACTTAGTCTCTTTGAGGCAAGAATCTTTTTTTTCTGAGCCTCAGAGGCAGTGAATGGAAAGAGGAAGGATGTGGGAAATTGGGTAAAATGAGAGCGTTGCAACACAACACTGTAATCTAGGGAATAAACTAAGAGGACCAAAAGGACAAGAGCAATGACGCTTGGCCCTGTTTGAAGTCCTTTATAGGAGAGGTGCTCTTTGAAAAAAATAAATTGAAAACTGGATACAAAATGTGATGCATATATAATGAAAAGGGACACTTCAAAGACCCCAATACACAATCTGTTGTTGGAGTCGAATACAAATGAAAAAAGCACATAAAATTACAAATAATGAACAAGGTTGTATGCTAAAAAACAACATGATGTATAAATAATACTATATACTTTATAATAAAATATAATATTATGCAAGGAAATCCAAAGTGCTTTACACATGTATTCTACATAAAAAAAAATAGTTTGACCCCCCTTTTTAAAATTAAGCTGAATTTCTGCTTTGCTGTGCTCTGTTGGTTTTGCAGCATAGAGGGTAATGAGAGACAATTAACCTTTCCTGACTTACAATCTGATGGTCAGATACATTTCTGACATTTCAGAACTTTTCATTGCCCCACATGAGGGTATCGAAGCAGAGCTAAGAACCAATGGCCCAATTCCCCCCGCCCCCCTCACTACACAAAAGCAATGGAGGCTACACAGTTCCAGATTTAGGGGGTCCCACATGTTTATTTCACACATACAATGTGTGTGTGTGTGTGTGTGTGTGTGTGTGTGTGTGTGTGTGTGTGAGAGATAGAACAATCAAGTTGCAGCTTGTCAAAACACTGATCAAAATTAGAGAATACTTACATATACCTCCAAGTAATTGTGTTAATCTGGCACCTGGTGCAAATTTTCTTAATTGTATGACAAATCCTTTCTAAATGGCACCATTCCTTTATTTTTCATTGAGACTGCAAGATGGTGGGCTGCTCTAAGGTGATGGCGACAGGAAGTTGTCCAGATAAAGGCCAAAGGGATGACCCTTTAAGCCATTGCGAGAGAAGCTAGTCATTCCAAATCTGTGATTTCTCAAGTTTCAAGTTTCAAGTTATGTATATAGCACATATAAAACAGCCACATGGCAAACCAAAGTGTTATACATAGATTCAGAGTAAAGCAATATAAAAATCAGTAAATATAATAATAACACAAGAGAAACAAGGTATAAAACCCTTAGAAGTCTAAGCAAAGACCAAAACAGAAAATGATTTATAAGCCAAAGAGAACATATATGTTTTTAGGAGATATTTAAAAGTGGACAGAGAAGGGGCAAGTCTAATCTCTAAAGGGAGTTTATTCCTCAACTGCGACCAAAACACAGAGAGATGGAGCCTTGAGGAAGACCGCAAGCTAAATGAGCAACAGAAAAAGAAAAGTTACCTAACTTGACTAAGAATTTCCTGTCAGTTGAGGTATGACTGAAACCACTTAAGACCTTTTATCCCCACATAAGACTCTTATCTAGATACCAAAGTAGAGCGGTCAACGGTATCAAATGTTGCTGTTAGATCTAAAAGCATGACGACCACAGAGTCGCCAGAGTCCATAGATAAAATATGTGCAGACTTAAAGCCAGACTGAAAAACTTCAGTAATATCATTGCAACTGAGAAAAGACTGGAGTTGATCAAACACATTTTTTTCCCCCAACACATCAGAGGTAAATGGTAATACAGAAATAGGACAAAAGTTATTCAGAACAGAAGAATCCAGTGAAGGCTTCTTGAGTATGAGTGACAGTATAGCCACATTAAAGGCAGCAGGGATAGAGCCAGTATGAAGACCCTTATTAAAAAGAAACCCCAATCCCGGCCCAACAGAATCAACAATACATTTAAATAATTTAAGGTGTATGATATCAAAAAAACAAACAAAAAGATGATTTGATATTAAAGTAGTTGCAGATAAATAGGTTCAAAAACATCACATGAAGTAAAATGCAATGACGGGATTGAGGGTTCAGTATGAGAAGGGCTTTTGTTGGGTCTCAAATTACAGATTTTATCATTGAAACTAGTGATATCCTGCGGCTATCAACAGGGGCATCAACTATTCCTAATAATTTCTGACAGCTTGTAACACTCCAAAATTTTAGTGGTAATGTTCTTTCATGCTACAGTGGTTTTTGATCACTGTTTTCCATATAATGAAGGTTTTTATTGAAATGCCTTGGTTATTTTGTCAAACTTGTTTGACAGTGGTATACCTAAAGCTAATATTCCTTCAAATTTTGAGCGATGAAGATTAACAAAAAATAAATAGTCTTTATACATTGTTCTCTCATTTTGATTTTGACTGTATGTGACAATTGCTGTGCATTGAATGAGTCAGTGGTAGCGGTTTTAGGTAAATATCTGCATGTCCTAGACCACTGAGTGATTTATAAATTGACACCTGCATGCATACAGACAAAACAAGACTTACTATGTGAGTCAGGGCTGTGTAGTTGCAGATACTGCATGTCTTTGTTGTGCAGCTGTGTGTTGAGTTTGTGTAGTGAGCTCTCCCTCTGCCTCAGAGCCCCCTCCAAACTGTGAATCCGCTCAACATGTTTCTCCACCAGAGATGTCTGAGCCCGAGAAAGAGTGAGAGAAGAAAGAGAAAAGGAAAGAGGGAAAAGGAAAGAGATGGGCACAGAAGTAAAAGATTATAAAAGATTCCAAATGAAACAAGTACAGAGAGGCGATGACTGATCAAAAGATATTCAAGGGCAAAGAGGTCATACAGATTCTTCCGACATTTGCGTCCATGTGGAATTTTTGTCAGCAATAAAAGAGAACATGTAGATGTAACAGCTGATTGCTGGCTGCATGTTTCAGAGACGAGAAACGGCAGATGTTCAAACGTATGAGAGGCCATGCAAGGATTAATTCATTCTGGCGCACTCACACACTCCTTTTGCATACATATATTTCTACTCTCACACATAAATTCTTGTTTCACGTACATGTTTCTGCTTTCATGACTTTTACCCACATATGTATTCTTTATTATTACAAGCCTACTTTATAACTCACATACTGTACATATATTGTCACTTTCACATATTTACTGTATATGCTTCACACTCATGCAAAAAGCATCTGCTAAATGACTAAATGTAAATATACTCATCTTTTTTTTATACATTACTTAATCTTTTTTTATACATTACTTCCTTTTTAAGCATGAAGTCACTCTCAAACAAGGAAATATATATATACTTGCTCAGCTCATCCTAACACAATACAGTTATGCTATTCAAGGTCATCCTCTTTTGTTTTCAAGTACAGTGTAACATACTTGTTCTACAGATCTGCGTACAAGTGTTATGATAGTGATTTTGAAAGTGTTTACAGGGCTAAGGAAATTGTCTAATTGCCCAATTCAAATTGTTTACTTGCCCTGGAAAAATCTTTCACTGGCCTTGCCACAATATATTTTTTGTGATGATGCAGTGGTGGGCTGAATGTCCAGCCACTGACAGATCCATCAACTGTCCCGAGAGTGTCACACTTGCCCAGGGTTGATACCGTTTCTTACAGATAATATCATGTTCACTACTTTGTGTTACGAATGTGGTAACCAGTCAGGAACAATCTGCCCGCGCGGTTTATGGGCCGTTTACTATCAGTCAAGTGTTGACAGATATTGTTAAAAAAAAATAAAAAAATCTAGAAAGAAATAAAACAAAATAGGTCTAAATTTTGAGCTTTGAAAAAAAAAAAAAAGATATCGCTAACCCTAACCTGATACTTCACACCTTATTCACTTCCTAAATTGTCACATCGATAAACGCTCATAATATGTGTATCTGGCAACCCCCTCAATCACAACTTGCTCAAGGGACGAGGCCAAAGATGTAAACTTTTCTTGATTATAGTAGTTTTTAAAACCCAATTAACTTACTGAAATACTTCTATGGCCACCTCATCTGCCTTAGCCATGCTGATCAGGACCTGTCCTAAACGTAACAATGATCGGTCCTAACCTGCCTTCTGTTTCCACTATACTCTCTAACACATACATAAATTCTTCTCTTACATATAAATATTTTCTTTACACATACATGCATTTTCTTCTTAAATAACTTTATTATTTATAATATTAAATGTGTCCAAAATGTATGAATGTGTGCGTAAAATCTGTGAATATAAAGAGGAAAATGTATGAATGTATGCGTCACATGTATATATGTGACTATGAGAGCAAAAATGTATCAATGTGTTTGTTTAAATATGTGAAAGGAATGCATGTGAATGCATGTGAAAGGAATATATAAGTGTGTGTGAGAGTAGAATTATATGTATGTGAAAAGAGATTACAAGTGTGTGAGAACACCAGAATATATTATGGCTTGCACGGCCCTTCATACAAATGCTTGCAACATACTGTTTTCAAGAACTCAGTATTTTGGACTCAGCTAAATCCATTTGAAGCCATTTGAGACCCATATTTAAAACTGAGGCTGCAAATGTGCATATATGATCACAGATATCCAGCATCATCCACTGGCTGGGTAATATAAGAGCCCAATTAGATTCACACAGCCCAGTTAGGATGTATGAGAGTACAAGATTAATCAAGTGGACACCTGGTTGGATAAAAGCTTGAAGCAAAAGGAGAGGCTATTTATCGCAACTGCCCATCCGCTTGGCAGCCAAACTTAGCATGGAAAGAATGTTTTACAAGAGTTCTCACCATCTTGTCTAGGTCTCGCTGAAGGCTGGACTTCTCCATGTGGATTTTTTCATAGGCCTGAATGACATCTTCAAGCTGCTCCTCTCGCTCTTTGCTCTTCTGAAGCTGGAGAACACAAACATTCCTATCATCACAAGGACTTTCCTTTCGCTTTATGGCTTTTTTACACTGTAAATTCTCACAGACAGTTTTTGCACTTTTACTTTTTGCATTAATGTGTATAAGAACTTGAATTACAAGGACAGTTGGGAGGTTTTTGGGCTGTATAATGACAAGCTGTTGTAACATTTGGTGTACGGCAGGTGTACTATAATTTTTTTTTTATTTTTAAACATTCTCATTTTGTCAGCTATTTCTTGTCACATTTCTTTTTACTGGCTTTTTTTATTAACATTATGGATTTTATATGCCAAAAACAATATCTGCTCTGCTGACAGCTGTCTGGGTCTAGACACATTACCTAAATTTATTAATATATACTATATATATATAAATACAAAATTAAACAGTGGACTTGTGTTGTTGTCTGCACTTTCATTTTAATACAGACACACATAAACATCTACTTCAATTATCATATAGTGCACCTCTCTGCAGTGATCCTTTGGCTTCACAAATAATAGTAGCTTATTTTCAGAAAAAATAACAGAACAGACTATTTACTTTCAATTGCAACTGCATTAGATCTCAGTGATAGCTTGCGAATTCTAAATTATGGGTGTTGAAAAAAAAGTATGAAAATGAAACACAACAAGATACGAATCAAGGAGGAAGGCCACAGTTAAAGGAGGAGGATGGGGAAGAATAAGGAATGTACTCACAAAGTACCAAACGTCAGCAAAAGTGAGGGAGGTGTGGGAGAGAGAGAAGAACAGATGACAAATACAAATCTGGTACTTTGATGGAGGGAAGGCTGCTATGGAAACACCTAACAATCATCATTAATTAATGAGATGCTTCGTCAGGCAATGAGCCGAGAGATGCAGAGAGAGAGAGAGAGAGAGAGAGTATGATCTTCCCATTTACACTTCACATCACAGTCAGCCGGGAGAGACGATTTAGAGCAGACTTCAGGCACACAAAAATGAATGCTTTGTGGTCTAGATTATGTAAGGCCTTTTGTCGTGAATGACTGGCCATCTGAAGTTGTCCTTCATTTCCCTACTAATCGTATTACCTCTCTAATCTTTCCATTTTGTGACACATAATCCAGATTTACAACACAATATAGCCAAGCCATAATAATAATATAAGAAGCGGTGGTTTGAAATCAGCAGAACATCAGATGAAATCCAGTCCAGAAAGAGTTTTGTGTGTGTATTTAGGTGTGTGTTTGTGTATATATACTGTATGTTTCCTCTCACCTCGAGGGTCAGCATGTTGACTCTCTGTTGGAGACTTCCATTCTCTGACTGGAGCAGCACTGTGTCTTTGGGCTCGAAGGAGCAGTAGGAGTTTATTTCATCTCCAAACTCGCTTATCATGGGAAACTGCCCACACACATACATAAAAAAGTGACAGAGGGGTCATCACATGCACTAACTGCCATAATTATAATGGGTATGATAAACATTTCACTATTTTTGGTGCAAAAAACATCATATTAACTAACAACCAGCAATCTAGCTGTCTGCACTGGTTTAATGCTGCATTGTGAGTATTTAAATGAAGTCATTGTCATTATTTTCAGCACAAATATGCAAAAGAGGTCTACATATTGCACATTATTCACCAAATTCAGCACATTTTAAGTTATACAGGAAGCAGTTGGTAAACAATTCTAAAACAGATGTTTGTGAAAAACCACTCCTGGGACCCTCTGAGATGCCCAAGGAAACTTTCCATGTAAAGACTGCACTGCTTGTCTTTATTATATAAAATGTAAATCTTTTACACGCCCAATTTATGACAAAAACTATCAAATGAAACAATTGATTACATGTTAAACTACACATGTGATATACATAATTATGTGTCTCTGTCACCTATTGTACGTTGGAAAAACAATACCTGCATATACAATGGCACTTTTAACTTTTTTGCACTTTTTTCACTCTGTAGATGTTGAAGTCATTTTTCTGATATATCCTTGCCTTGTTCTAATTAAATGTAATTCAGTGTTTGGATATTTATTATTATTATTTTTTGATTGATAAAATTTTCTTGATTTACGCACCTGAGAATGGACTGGTTATCTTTTTGGAGTGAATACAATACTTTTTGTTGATACATGATGCAATTCTGCTTTTTAAAAAAAAGCTCTACGATTTCCTTTTTCACTTAGAAATTTCTATTAAATTTCACAAATAATTACAGAAAAGAAAATTAAGAAAGAAAGAAAATTAAAAGAAACATGAAATTCTGAAGTAAACAACTGAAACAGTATTGTCCTGTAAATGTACTCCAATAAGATTTTTTTATTCACAGTTTTGAAAAAAAAAAAAATAATAATAATAATAAAAAAATAATAATAATAATAAAAAAATATATATATATACATATATATATATATATATATATATATATATATATATATATATATATATATATATATATATATATATTACGGTGTAAAAGAATCATGAAAAGCTTTATAATTATACAAAAATTATATACATTGCTTTATATAATAATAAACGTATATAATGGCTGCTGTAAAATCTGATTTGTCATCACATTTTAAAGTAATTTTTTATTATAATAAAATCACAATATTACAATAAGTTGTTATTTAATATCACTTTTAAGTCAAATGCAGCCTTTATGAGCATAAAAATAATTAAAAACCTCACTTATCCTAGACTTGTCGACAATATGGCAACAGTAAAAGAAATAAAAATAAAAAAAACTCCAGATGGGATGAAGTTAGCCTGCAATATATTATTAACAATTGCAAAACATCTATAAAACCAGCATTAGTTATGTTTTAAGGTAATTGCCAGAATCTATCTAGAAAATATATAAATGCAAGTTGGTGACGAAGCGATATATATTAGTCACTGGGTGTCAAACAGTCCTTTCCATTTCGAGAGGTCTGCTCTTGTATGCTACAAGTTCAGCTCCTACATCATCTTCTACCAACTGGCATCAGTAGATGCTGTGTGCTTTGATGTGCAGGATCTCCTATATTTTTACTCCTACGAGCCTAAAGAGTCGTGCATTATTTCCCCACGTTTAGCCCTTTATAGGCAGTGAGCCACACTGAACACAGAACCCTGGGGGCGCTCTCTCTCGCCTTCTGCAAAAACAGCTGTTCTTCAGAGGCTAGCCGTCGTTGGTGCATATGCATGCATATATCTAGGCAGGGCCAATCCAAAAAGCTTTAAAGACATCCAATCTGGAGAAACTTCTACCTGCAGTTCCCCAGAGGCCTGGCAGCTGCCCAACTTAACAAGCTGTACCCAAAGATCACATCAAAAGACCCAGAAGTTTTGTAAGCTTATTTGCATAGTGCTTTTCACAATACTGTAAAAAGAAGCTTTACAGCAATGCTTGTTTCAATGCTACAATTAGGAAGTATTTTGTTGTCGGCCATAATATTTGACAGTTTTGTATATCAATCCAATATTGATATTAAGATTGGTTAAAGATGACATTTAACAGTGTTATTGCATATTAACTTTAACTGTGCATTAGATGATGGCTATCAAAATGTATAAAGTGGAAATGAGAATGAATTATAACATGTCCAACATCAGCCTATATTAATACATTTCAGTTTAAATATAATATTGGCTTATAATTGACATAATGCCAAAATATTATGCATATAGTGTTTTCTTGCTCAATCATTGCTATCACTTATGATTGCCGATCATCAGTTTTAAACGAAAATCTCATGGGAATAATATTAAGTTACATTTTTAAAGATTAATTTAGATGTGAGCTACCTTCTTATCAATGGAGTGATCTAAACAGCATCAGGAGCATCTTGTATTGTGTGTTTTCATGTGAGAGTCTGACATGTTGATTACAGAGAGCCTGCATATTTGTTTATGGACAGCTCGGCTCACGTGTCAGCTGGGCCATAAATAAAGCTGTTTCATACATGAAGCAGGCAGACACAGTCATTAATCAACTCAATGTTACATGCTTAAACATAAACTCTGACAACACTATATATCAGTATTCAACAGCTGAACACTCATAGGTCACAATTTTTCACAAGGAAACTGCAAAGAACATTTGCAGTAGTTATTGCTCCAGTTTTAAGTGTCACATGTTTCTTGAGCACTAAATCAGCACATTACAATATTTTCTGAAGGACAATTTCAAACTTTAGTTTATGGTAATCTATATACATTACTTCCATCTTAGAAACATTGCCAAGCTACGAAACATGTTATCTGTTTCTGATGCAGAAAAGCTAGTTCATGCATTCATGACCTCTAGACTGGACTATTGTAATGCACTTCTAGGTGGTTGTCCTGCTTCTTCAATAAACAAGCTACAGGTCGTCCAAAATGCAGCAGCTAGAGTCCTTATGAGGTCAAGAAAATATGATCATATTACCCCAATTTTACAGTCTCTGCACTGGCTACCTATTAAGTTCCGTATCAGTTACAAATTATCATTACTTACCTATAAGGCCCTAAATGGTTTAGCTCCAGCGTACCTAACTAGCCTTCTACCACGCTACAACCCATCACGCACCCTAAGGTCACAAAACGCTGGACTTTTGGTCGTTCCTAGGATAGCAAAGTCCACTAAAGGAGGTAGAGCTTTCTCACATTTGGCTCCCAAACTCTGGAATAGCCTTCCTGATAATGTTCGGGGTTCAGACACACTCTCTCTGTTTAAATCTAGATTAAAAACACATCTCTTTCGCCAAGCATTCGAATAATGTTTCTTTTTAATTGTGAGTGTAGTTGCATCTGTTCAAAGTTGCATTTTTATTCATTAGCTTGGGTTAAACTAATTTTACTTTGTTGGATCAGCAGCTATGCTAATGATGTCTGTATTTTGTTTCTATGTTTCGCCACGGGATTTACATCCCGTGGTAACTAGGATTTAAACAAGCTCCAGTCTGGATCCAGAACACCTGAGAAGAGATGATGCTGACCCTCAGAGGACCCCAGATGATGCTAACCTTGAATCAACAAACAGAACTAACAATTATTGCTAAATGTGTGACTGAATCATATAATAACTTAATAATATTGATAGTTCATCGTCTAGCTGACTACGTCTTGTATTATTATTATTATTTTTTCTAAAATTCTGTCAAATGTGCACAAACTACTAGCTACTACTAAATATTGTAGAAACATAATTTTCTGTAAAGTTGCTTTGTAACGATTTATTTTGTAAAAAGCGCTATACAAACAAACTTGAATTGAAAACTTGAATTGAATTACTTGAAAATATAACTTAAAATGTTTTTATTTACTCAAACTTTCCACCAGGCTTTATACCTGTCAATGCATATTTTCTTCTGACAGGCTAGATTAATAAAATGTATTTGTGTACTCGATTACATTTAGGATGTTTGAATCTCTCACTTTCTCCTGAGAGACTAGTATGCAATATATTAAAGAAACGTAGTTTGAACTAAGCTTCCTCGACACAAGAACTAGTTAGTTTAATTATTGCTTTATGCTCTTTCTCTGTGCCAGATATTCATATTATTGCTCTCTAGTGTGTCCACTACTGTACTCCATTCAAATGCCTTATTTAGTATGTCTGTGACCGTGTCACTGTCTCTGCATTAATGCGAGATGAAGCAGCGAGGAGCATGAGAAAGAGTTTGGGGCTAACAAGGATGTCTAACAATATTTTTAACTAGAAAATTATGTTATACATACGATATTAGCTAACAAAAATCCTACACTGTTAAAATAAAAACCACAGGTTAATTTTGATAGGCCATCACATTTGAAAATGATTAATTTGATAGCTGAATGAGCTTAATCATGTTTAACAGACTATTTTATCTTTACATCTACAAGACCGCATTGAAAATCTTGGGTGTTTTTCATTTAAACCTGGAAATAAGCTGGCAGTTTTAAATAAGGAAAGTTACATAATAGCAATTTAAGATTCTGCACTATTTCTGGGTCACTAATCAAAAGTTATTTGTACTTCCACTGTAGCACAAGATACTTTTTGGATCATTGTCAAATAAATCTGGATAACATGATCATCAGGCTTTACACGAGCTTGTGGGATTTATGCAGATCTAGAGCTTTTGTCATATAAAATAATTGCTGACGAATTGTATAGCATTTTCACAAATAGTTTTTAAGTGGACTTCACTGTATAATCTAGGTTTTATAGGTTTTTAAATATATGGCCTCCATAGATGAATACATAATGACAGAAAGTAGCTAGAGGAGACAGTGCAGAACAGTAACGTCAGACATTTTTTGTGTTTTAATCATTAAGCTTCTACAAATATATTATACAGCATAAATTCCATATAATCTATATTGTACAGTAGTAGACGTACAACACTACAAAGCCAAATACTCTGTAAAAACTGGATTTCAAATTTCAAAATTGCTGAATTATTGGAATATTGGAATACTGTTTCAATCTTTATCTTAAAAAAAAAACACATTAATTAAATGTGCTACTTTTAATTTCTTAAAAATATATATAATTTTTTTGACTGCAATTTCTGAGTGAAAAAGTAATTCTTCAGTGAAAAAAAATAAAACAAATCAGCCTGCATTGCCAGTAGATGCACCACTTACTGATATGTGACCGCTGATATCTGTTACAGTATCTGAGGCTAAAGCATCTATAGGGCATTTTGTACCTTTATCTCATAAATCTTGAGTTTTCTTTTGATGTCTGCATTTTCTCGCTCAAGGCCGGCCAGTCGAGTCTTAATGTCCTGGTAGGCGCTGATGAGGGCGAAATGGGAGGCAGAGTACATGTCTTCTGATAAGGGAGAATTCGACCAGCCCACCCCACAGCCATCTTCTTTCAGACCCTCATTACCCCCCAGCAAGCCTAACTGGCCCCCGAAGAGAGACTCCATGACTCCTGATCCTCAACCTGTGAGATGAAAAAGAGAAAGATTGTTCATGTGAATCAAACATGTGAGCTAATTAACCTTGGGACATGCGCTCTTTCATCTTGAACATCATTTTTTACTTCTTCGATGGTTTAGTTGCCATGCACAAGCTCCACTTCACCGCTCTCAGGATAATTATTTATTTTCGCGACTGCGTTTCTCATTAGCATTGACATCCACACCACTGTCCGAACAAAACCACCAAACCACACCAAACAAAAACCAAAGGCCAGTGAGGTTTTCTGTTTCTCAACCATGTGTCCTTTATCTTCTCTGGACATTTTTGGTCTTTTTGGTTACAATGTGCACAGACAACAGACCATATCATTAATAATTCAGGAAGACAAAGGCTACAGATACTTGAAAGAGTGGAGCTGCATGACCTGATTCAAGTACACGCTGTGCTGCTAAGAGAATGACATCACGGCCTAGAAACAGTCTCTGAGATCACCTGTATACTGTATATGCCATTTCTTACAAGCGCTTACAGGATCAGCAAAATTTGTGAATACAGCGTTATGACATTAAGTTTACTGGTGAAAAAAAAAATGCACACAAGTGCTATAATATACATTTTTTATTGAAAGGTTGCATATAAACTTTTCCTAAATCTAATGAGCTGCCTAGCTGTCAAGGCAGCATCCTGTCTGAATTAAAGTGACTGATTTGGAGCGCTCTATAGAGGCAGTAACTCGTATAAATAGTGCTCCTCAAACAAAGCACACAGGAGACATGACACAATTGATAGCAATATATTGTGGTTAGCATGTTGGCAACTTTAAAATGCAAAACATTTATTATTAAACTGATTTAAAAAATTTAAGAAGATCATTGTGCTTACTAATGCTGCTTTTTTTATTACAAACTACAGTGAAAATGGTAATATTGTGAAATATTATTACACTTTAACTGTTTTCTCAGTGATACTAATGTTTGACACAGCCTAATATTTTGATGGAAACCTGTTTTCAGAATTCTTTCTTTGATGAATAGAAAGTGTATATGGATGTGTACAATTGGCAACATTTAACCTAAAGTTTTGCTACATTATATATATATATATATATATATGCATATATATATATATATATATATATATATATATATATATACACACAGTATTGGACAATTACTAGTGTGGTACCAATATATTGTGCAGTGCATCCCATAATTTTAGAACAGCTTTTGCATCGCAAGCTTACAATTACTCGGTTTGGAAGCTCTCTTGATTTTGAAATGAAGCTTTTGTGTCAAAATAAAACAAGAAAAGTGTACAAACTGCTCCAAGAAATGTGCTTGTTGTAAGATTTCAGAAAGAAATGTTTGCAGAGGTACTGCTCTATTCCTCTGTGTGTTGCCTTCATGCCATTCAGTCCCCAGAGCCCCCACTGTCTACACCATGACGAAGTGCTATGGCCAACACTCACTCGCACCAGACAGCACTGCCTCAACAACAAGGCAGGATGCAAACATGGGTAGATAACACAGAGTAAGCAGAAAAAAGTAACATCTTCACTGTGAAATGTGTTATGTAAAATGATATGGATATGCGTGCAGCATCACATTGGCCATCTGATGCAGCATGGAGATGTGAGGAGATTTTACTGCACACAAAATGAGTCAGATGCTCCTTACTTAGTGAGCTATTTTTGATCACTTGCGTACCACTGTTCAAAAACATACAAAGAAGCCTTGGACCTTTTCCTGGGTGTTCTCTCGATTCTACTCTCGCTCTTTCTCTTCATCCTTCAGGGTAATCCAGAAAAAACACCCACTCACACCAATACATTTGCTCAGGCATGGTTAAGCAGCATGGCCATGGGGGTAGAGATTGCTGTTCTGAAGAAGGTGTGAATGTGTGTAGGTGGAAGAACATCACTTTAGAGACATTCCAACCCATTACATTAATTCAAGTGTGTTCTCACCCAGGAATCTCTCTGTGCTGATAAGGAGCTGCAGCACAATGTACTTATCTCATGTGACATCTGTGTTATTGCAAACATATTGAATGGTCATGCACATGCCTTTATTTCCCATAATTTAGATTGAATGAATATCGAAGGTACAAATATTTTGCTAAAGCTCAGCAGCCAGAAATCACCCATTTATAGGCATACATTTGCTAATTCCTGTTGAAATTCAAAAACATGAATTGTTATGAAAATGTCAATTTGGCTCTTTTTCATACAATAAAAATAGCATTCACTGTCTCTTGAGTACAGCTGCTTGGTGTATAAAGATACATACTGTATTCACTACATACATATTTATTTATTAAATGAAATAATTATTATATCTTTAATATTAAGAAATATCATTTTCTTTATAATATAATATAATATAATATAATATAATATAATATAATATAATATAATATAATATAATATAATATAATATAATATAATATAATATAATATAATATAATATAATATAATATAAAATAACCAGGATTTTTATCTGGGTCGTTTTTTTTTTTCTAAAACTATCACTGGACATACATGTTTTACACATGTAAAATAAACTACTACGTTGTTAAAATGATTTTATTCCTGCCACTGGTGCCCTCTACAACAAAAGGTGCATGATGCGCCTGTCTCCTATTGACAAGCGTGATGCTCTGACACAAACATACAGCCATCCCAGTCTCAGTGAAAACAAGAATTTAAGCTCAGGGATTATAACACGGCTCTGACAATTTGTTAGAGCTCAAATCCTTGGCATGAAGCAAGAGAAAACAGACAAACATGACAGTTTTTCCATGGGTAGCTCACCAGACATCAATCTTCCCATCTTACTCCCATCTCACTTCCCATCTCACCTATTGTCTCGTTCTCCTCTGTACCTAATTTTGTGAACACTTACACTCTGGCACACCTATTAAGAATTCCACAGCTCTCCTCCCTGCTTCATTACAGCAATTACCACAGGAAGTCATTTGTTACCTGGGGCCTAGATGGCACTGGCACAGACACACACACACACACACACACACACACATTTCTACAGAGATATTTTCAGCACCTCATTCGCAGCTCATCATTATTATATGACGAAAAAAATCTTTAAAGCTCTGTTCTGAATTATGTCACACCACTGCAATTTGAGATGTAATGCCATTTAATTAATATCTGCATTTATATGTAAATACACAATCATTGAGGTAAGATGTGTACATTTCTTCTTCATTGTGCCTTGTTTGCAAAAACAACACTTTAGACTTACTCATTGTAAGTCCCACTCAAAATCATTATGAGATTGAAATGAATATAATTTGGTTTAATGATGTGGTGGGCATCACATTTTATTGAAATGATGCTAATGTTCAAATCGGTCCAAGAGAGAACGACACATACAATTTCTGAATTATTTAATAATCTGTCAAACCATCCAAAATGTAGGAACACCAGAATCCATCTCTGCAGACATTGCTATTGCATAATTTCCTTCAGTCACAATTGCTCATGGATTTGGCTAGCATCCTAAACATTTACCTCAGCATGCAATTACAGACAGCAGGACACATTCGTATCGGACTCGAGCCCATTTTGTCACAGGGAACCTGGCTGCTACAATGCAGATATTATGGCGCACACACACAAACAGACACACACACATCACACACACCTGTTATTTCAGTGGGATGTGTATGTGTGTTTCTGGCATGGCTTGTGGCCTCTCATTTGGTGGACGATTAGCAGGACCTCAAGAGAAGTGTGACTGCCTGTGATTAAAAAAAAAAAGACCACTCTGGTTCACACACATACACACACGCACACACAAGCAAGAATACATATGCCTACACACATATCTATGCCTCCCACACTTTATTGAGAGAAACAGCCATAACACAAGCATGACCAAATGTAATAGGATATAAGAGATGGGATGACAATAAAAGAGCAAAACCAAAAACACAATATATGTGTCAAACAAAACATCCTTCATTGTTTGGCACTGTATTTAAATTATCAAAATTCCTAAGACAATAAACACAGCTATTAATAATGGCTTTAATATTGGCACAAATACTGTGCAGCGGGAGCTTCATGGAATGGGTTTCCATGGTGGAGCAGCTGCATGCAAGCCTCACATTCCCAAGTACAATGCCAATCGTCAATGGAGTGGTGTAAAGCAGGCCTCCACTGGACTCTGGAGCAATGAAAACATGTTCTGTGGAGTGATGATACAGCAGTCTGATGATAATCAAAGTAAACCAAATGTTTATGCTTGCAAGGCATGCAAATACAAATGATGGGTTTCCATCAAAGTATTTTAATGCAAATTACACATTTCTGTTGAAGAAACCCAAATGTAAATACTTGATAAAGTCTTTCTGAAGATTTGCATCAGTCAAAATGTTCATCAAAGCAAAAAAAAAAAAAAAAAAAAAAAAAAAATTAGTTACAAGACACTCTCAGAAAATTCCTAGTCATATTTTTGGTTTTCCTCTGAGTTTTTAGTAACTTAGTGGATTAAGAAAAGCTAATCTGAAAGCAAAACTTTTTTTTACAGTCAGAAATTTTACTGTAATGCCATTTTTGCTGCAACAGGCTCCCTGCGTGTAACTCACTTTGCAATGGGCTACTGTACTGACCGTATTGAAAGCAAAACGCCTCCGTTTGGAGTGAAGATTGGGTTGGCACAAGTTGGCACAAGCAGCAACACAACTGAGTGGGTGTTGCAGAGGGGATTGTGGTTGAGCCTCGTGGGCAAATCAGAGCATGTACACGTGTATTTTTACCACGCAGTGGGAGTAAGCGAGGTATTGATTCTACAACAGTCACCACTGCAAACTACAGGCTTTTTGGTGTTCATGCTAGTATATGGTATTCTCATGACGTGAAACATATGATGTAAAAGAGGTTTGCGGAACTCAATGTTATACAGTATGTGTGTCTCACATTGAAACATGATGTTATGTAGCCTGTATGTAAACATTGTAAACCACTGAAGCCTTTAGGCTTGGTTTTTAAGCAGACAAACAGATGCATGTGTGATGTATTCAGGGCAGAGAAATTAATAAAGAAGGTGAGCGAGGCACAGCGGGTGTGGGTGCTGCATCTGTAGGTGCAACTGAGGATGGATGGTGGGAAAGAAATGAAAAATGATTAAGCTAAATTTTACAGCTCACTATGTAGCGTCCCTTTTTCTCTTCTAACTATACTGCTTTTCGTCATCCTCTTCCCAGGTTTAGCTTTTACTCACACTCTGTCTATTCATCTACTGAGATCTTGACCTTTCTATCTCCAGCTCTCCTTTTTCTTGAACTTATTTCCGCTTTAACTATTAGCCTGTATCTTCCTTCCATCTTTGGTATGTAACTACAAACCTCCCTGGCCGCTGGTATTAAAAGTTCAGCAATACCTTTAAAAGAGAACATTTTACATAAGCCACTAATGATATACTCAGTAATCTGCTGCTCATTAAAAAGTTTTACCCCTAAAGAAAAAATAAATGCTTTAGAAAAAATCTGTTCACTCACAAGATGAATGAGTCTAGGAAAATAACAGAAAATTCTTACTCTGTGATCAGAATGTATTCCTGCACTAAAGTTGTAAGTACATGCTATTTGTCTGTCTGTCTGTCTGTCTGTCTACAGAATTAAATGAACCAAAATGCACATATTTAACTACACTCTAAAACAATCTGTAAATATAGGGCACAATGTACTGTAAGGGAAACTTAAATTTAGCTCAAATTTTAAAGGGAATTTGAATAGAATCACTGTTTCATGACTGATCACTGAGCCGTTTAACATCAAATCGGCACTGAATATTAATATCCAAACTATAGTGGAAACATATTGATTAGCACAGTAACAAGATCGGCAGTTTAAGACATTAACTTGTAAGCAGAAAACACAACAAACTTCTCTTTTAATATGAATATGGCTTTATTAGATAAATCTAAGACATATAAACTAATCTAACACATAAGCACACGCACTCACACATTCACACAAGTTGCAGGAAGATAGAAACGTTAGGCAAGAATGAATGTAAGAGAATGGAAATCTGGAATCCCAAGTTTACAGCAATACGTGAAATTGCACAGACATGAACAGCCATCAGTCATTTAATTAACCCTCGAATTGAGTTCCTCAATGAGGTTAAAATTACGTTAGATAGACATCCATCCATCTAGACTGTGCAACACTGAAAAAAATGTGAGAAATGAACACGGTGGGCAATGGAAAGTTAAGCTGAAAACACATGAAGCTCATGGATACACTATTCAAAACAAATGTAATATATTCAGTATTGACACACATCAATAAAATGAACACTACCCTCTCCAGGCCTAGCAGCGTTTCTGTGATAATACAAATTCAATAATTAAAGTCAGCACCTTGAGCGCTGTTGACTAGGTGTTCTAGTTCATCGTTCTGTCACATAGCAACTTCAGCAAAGAGGAGGGGAGGAGGAAAACATTGGCTTGGTCTTGCAGAATGCACTCACTTCATATATGTATGTGTCTGTTTTTCTGCTCTATAAGTTGATGTATTACTGCATTACCTAAATGAAAGCTCAGAAATGTCCTTGGCGAGGACATTTAACACTTCCAGTGAATGTCTCCAAAATATTCACACTAGAAATCAGACTCCAGAGAGCATAGAGAGAGAGAGAAAGAGGACGAAGTGAGGTAAGAAATAATAAACAATTGGCTCTGATTAAATAGCCATAAACTGGATGTTACAAAAAGGATGTTGTAGTCGCACACCCACACCAGTGAACCCCGCAGAGATGAACACATTGCAATGAATGCCTCGGAGACAATCAGAGACAGGCAGGCGGGCTCTGACGTCACACGCACGCATGTGGAGAGAAGTGGTGATAAGCATCTGCTCTGTCGTTTTTATTTTTTTCTCTGAGAGAAATGAGAAATGTGAAGGAGGGGGCCCGGGGATGGCTGGTCGTGCAACACTCCAAGAGACACGAAGATCAGAAACATTGAGTGGAGAAGATGAAACTCATGCAGTGATTGGAGAAGTGTGAGTGGCCGCATGATGGCTCTCTGATTCACACACACAGAAAATGCCATAAAAACATTGTGACAGCCATTAAACAAACAAACACCTATAAACATACATATATATTTAGCTTGCATATGCCAACTCCAGGCACTATTTCATCAGAAGAAAATGGCAAAATAACACTTTTGCGACTCAAGCTGTTGCTTAGTGAAATGTTTGTTGTTATGCAATTTTCATTAAATATGAACCGACTGAGACCCCACATATTCGTATAGAGCACAAAACAAATAAACAAACAATAATACTGGCTGACATGTTAAGACAGCAAACACAATACATTTTTTATGTGCCATTTAGAGGCAGATTCATCTGAAACGTTGTAGGAGCCAAATCAATCAATCAATCACCTTTATTTATATAGTGCTTTAAACAAAATACATTGCGCCAAAGCACTGAACAACATTCATTTGGAAAACAGTGTCTCAATAATGCAAAATGATAGTTAAAGGCAGTTCATCATTGAATTCATTGATGTCATCTCTGTTCAGTTGAAATAGTGTCTGTTTTAATTTGCAATCAAGTCAACGATATCGCTGTAGATGAAGTGACCCCAACTAAGCAAGCCAGAGGCGACAAATGTAATTTTTAACCTCTAAATGGCAGTGTGAAGAGGGAGATATTGGTGTATGACATATGACATTTAAGCCTCTTATTATGGCATTTGATATGGGGTGAACAGGTGGCAGGAATACGTGGTTCTTATAGTATCGAAGATTCCTTGAGCTATGAATCCACATGTTTTTATTGTAAGCTGCATTTATTTAATTAAAGGAACAAAGCAAGAAGCGGATTCCTTTGTGGACAATTACTTTATTTCCAGCTT
Organism: Carassius gibelio; assembly: GCF_023724105.1. Taxonomy (NCBI): domain Eukaryota; kingdom Metazoa; phylum Chordata; class Actinopteri; order Cypriniformes; family Cyprinidae; genus Carassius; species Carassius gibelio. The sequence goes on along the minus strand of NC_068382.1, from coordinate 17,225,799 downwards.
AGGAGTAAAGAACATTTTATCACCTGTTCCTGGGCAGATAGGAAGCCATCACATGCCTACCTCCCTACTATGTAGTAGTCATAATATTCATAAAACAGTAGGCGAAAAGATGATCTACTACTTCCACTGAGACTGACATATTTACTATCCCATGAGGCCATGGGAAAGGGGTTGTGACTGGCAGTGAAGCGACACAACTGACAGCATAAGTCACACACATCCACACTACATAGAACATACCTTTTAACAGTCATAAAGCTTGTAATGGAAAAATGTATTATACATATTCAGACAGTATATGATTTTGGACATACTTAAAGTCTTCAAAAGTGCTTGAGAATTGCAGACATGAGTGTTTAGTTAGTGTCAGGATGAGGGGTTAACAATGGATCTCCAATTATTTATATACCATTTGTATACCAAGTCCCCACTTAAATCTGATATATTTTGACATTTATATCACATATGTATGAGTTTTCTGACATGGTAAACTTGCTCAGTTACTCACCTGGTACAGCACTACGCTTGCTATAATACAGAGCATTTGGGTACAAATCCTTTAAAACATTAGCCACGATAAAAAAGCTCAAAGACTGCTCAAAAACTGCTAAAATGGCAGTGCTCCTTCAGCAAATACATTTTTATCTCACATTTGCCTTTGTTAACACTGACAGACACAGACAAACGGAAACAGACATATTCATCAAGTTTCTTTTCAGAACAGGGAGTTATCCCTATCGGGTTCTTTTGGCATTGGTTGCTGCTTGGTATCGCTAATTGAACATGTGGAATCTGCGTTTGGAATATCTAAGAAGTGGATTTCTGTTTTCTGGTGATTGTCAGCATTGGTCTGCTTCTGTCTGTGCAGTGAAATTGGCCTCTGAACGCTTCAAAGCACTAAGCTTTTAGTGCTACTCACCAGGCATTTCATTTCCAAACTGTGATACATACAACAATCGACACAATAAAACATCGCCAGGTTCCTTTTTTTCTTTTAGAAAATGTCACCACATGCACGTATCTTCAATGAGCCTGGGTTGCTAATAATTCTGCTTAGATTATTTGTGACAATTCTGTGTGCTGGTTTTTGCAATATCCTTAATTTTCCCAATAACATCTTTGTCAACAATATGAACTGCCAGAGGGGTAGTGAGAAAGGCAGAGGAAATGCTGTGGAAAAGTGGACTCTGTTATTTTTAGTGCTACCTAGGGGAATCGTAGCAGTCCGGCAGCAAGAGCAATGCAAGTGGGTAACCTGGTTTTCCTTAAGAGTGAAGCACGATGAGAATATTCCAGAGTGATGTCTTGCAAACACGCGCTGTCACTGTCATCCTGCGTTTCTCTTCCTCGATCTTTCAACCTCATTCGCTTCTGTCAATTTTCTCTCTCCTCTTATCTCGTTACTTCCTCCCTAGTTTCATTTTTCACCCTAATGTGCGTCTCATAAACCTGCCCTCCCTCTTCTCCCCCACATGCTCCCTCGCTCTTCCTCGTTCATAGATACGCAGATAAATTATGTTACACCTCCACAGTATGGCCTTGTGCTTTGTGTGGGCTACTGAAGCCATCACTTAACAGAGCAATATCACTTTCACACAGCCAATGCCAGGTGTTCTTCCTGATAATTGGAGAATCAGAAGCTTGGGTTTGCATGTACGACATCACAACCACAACATGGCATCACTGAGGGCAACAATGCTAAGCAACTCGGTAACACTTAGCAACTGCATCTAAAGAAAACCTTGAACCTCAAAAGCATTGGGTAGAAATGTGTCTGAATGCATTTTAAAGGTGTGCAGGCAACAACACAATCCATACCCGCTGCAATGGGGTAAACATAAAAACACACATAAAGGCCTGAGATGGGTCAAGATGAGCGACTAGTCACAATTAATCCATTTTAACCCTCTATGGTACGGAGTTGCCATATGGTAACAATTAATTTTTACTCATTTCCTTGTTATTCTGAAAAAACTACAATATATTGCATTATGGGAATTAAAACGGTAGGCCTTAAGGTAGCCAATGATTGTTTTTAAGTGACATGACAACTGAATGTCCCTCCAACACTCCTTTTCCCACTGTCACCCTCACACAGAAGACACCTGTTGAAGTGCTCCAGAAATTGCTCTATTTACCTAATTTCTAAACATCTTTTCTCAAGGGGGATTTTTTGGTAAGTAAATTAGATATTTTCATTCACAAATCAATGTTGGCTAACATAGTTTTACTGTAAATTAAGAAAATGTCAAAGCTTCCATATGGCAACTCTCTACCACAGTGGAATTGCAGTAATGTATTTTCCCATTGGGATTTTTTATAGATTGTAGCATCAATAAAATTATCACAGTTATTTATTGATTTGAAGTGTTTATTGTTGTATAGTTGTATTTATGTATAAAAAAAAACAAAATTATGTCTTCTTTTCAGAAAATGCATGGAAAGGGCAATAGGAAGAGTACAGAGTTAGCTCTTCCATGTGATGAGAGTGAGGATGAATTAGCCTTCAGTGACTGGGAGGAGTTGGAGTTGAATGAGGCCAGTGAGGATGAAAGCAGTGAGGGAGAGTCTTCAGAGGCAGAAGTGTCTTTAGAGTCAGAAGCAGAAGTAAAGGAAGACTTCTAATACACAGCATGACAGGAACCCTACAAGGGAAACAAAGAAGAGGCCCAGTGGCCCCCAGTGTGCCTGATCAAGTCAGGTTGGACCAAACAAGCCACTGGCGTGTCATGGAGAAGAAAGGGAAGTGCAAATACCCTGGCTGCAAATGTGACTTGCACCTCTGCATCACAGCTGAAAGGAACTGCTTTTTGCAATGCCATGAAATGTGACATGAGTTGGACTGAGACAGGTGAACATGGATGGACTGGGAAAATACACACTTTACATCATGGAGCCGCCTATCGTAACACTTGTATTTTTGAAGTTCTTATGTTTTCCTGTTCTCCATGGTATTAGTGCTTGTTCCAAGCTACCATTTATTTACTCAACTTGTATAAAATACTCTCAGAAAGCCTTGTTTTTGTTGTTGGAAAGTTTTTGGATGTAAAACAATAAAAAGCTGATGAATTTAATATGCACTTATGGTAGAAAAATGCATTTTTTATCCATTTGCCAAAAGTAATAGCAAAGATGGGTGTTTTGTTACAGAAATAATGTATTTCAAATAAATGCAGTTATTTTGAAGCCTATCAAAGAATCCTACAACATTTATCAAGGTTTCGGCAAAATATTAAGCAGTTTAGCAATATCCACAGACATATTAAACTTTTACTATTTTATCATTGATAATAATAAATATTGGACACCCAATCAACATATTAGAAGGATTTCTGGAAGAACGTGAAATTGAAGACAGGAATAATGGCTGCTGAAAATGTAGCTTTGCCATCACAGCAATCAGTTATATTTTACAATATATTTAAAAAAGACAACAATACAATTTTAAATTGTAATAGTATTTCACAATAGTATATTAATGTTTAATCATTTTTTAAGCTCTTTAAACCAGCCAGCCATTTGAATGTAAACCAGCCTAATTATAAAGGGCTTAAGATCTAATAGTCTAGATAACCCTGATTACGAAAATATGTATTTTTTTCCCCTGCATATAAATATTTTGTATTTATCTGTGATACTGTATGTCTTTCATAACCATCCTGAGCCAGGTTCAGATAAGGAAGCAAACAGGAGACAGCAGTTCCTTTGGCTTGTTTATGGCCAGCAATTCCCAGAGATAGACCTACCTGGAGAAGAGTGAAGGTCATCACCTCTGATTCCAGTTATGTAAGATAAACAGAAATACACAGTGGTGATGTGCAGGGAAAATAACAGAGCACAAACAAGGACTATCAGAGAAAGACAAAATGGGTAGTAGATAACAAAGCGAGGAGAATGAAATGGAAAGAGAGGAGGAGTTGATATATCCACAAGAACGTCAGAGTTTTGAAAGGGAGAATACAAAGGGCATCAGTCTGTCCACCCAACCACATCCAGAGGTCATTCTAAAGTACTCTGAATATCCTTTGATGGGTCCTACGTGATAAATATCTGCCTACAAAGTAACAGCATGGCGGAGGAACATTTGGTCAGGGTTCAATCAGATGACTGTAACCTTGCTATTGACCTGCATTCAGAGTGTGTGGACACAGCATTATCGTGACACGGTGATGAATGCAAATTGTGGGAATAGCATATGGATGGGGGCAGGATGGAGATGTCATCTTTGAAAAATCACTCATCTGTTAGACTCTGATATGTTCAAGTACTCACAAATGAGAAGAAACGGCTTGCTGCCAAGCAGTGATGCCGGCAATCAATCAGTTTTGTCAAAAAGGATTCAAACTGCAGAAAAAACTGCCTAACTCTTGACCAGAAGAATATTTCTGCAGGGCTGACTGGGCCAGTTCAGCTTTTTACTTACCCTGCATACATTTTCTCTGGCTTGGTCACAAATAAGTACAGTAAGTATACTGTATGTAGTCAGAAAAAAAATATATTTTGAAATAAACATTTATTATTGCTTATTACCTCATTTTAAAAATAGTAATTGTCTTTGTGATATTCCAATATTTACTCAATTGCACCACAGATTAAAAACAATAGCCATTTTTCAGATTGTTTCTGAGTTTTTCTTATGGATTTAGAAGTCTTCAGGAGGATTTGTAATCTGTCCTAGGTTTAGGAGCTACTTCTAGCAATAAAATGCTTTGTGAAATACAATTAGATTAAAAATGTACTAGCGCTAAATTTTAAGAGTTGCTCTTAAATTTCTGCATTAGGAGAAACTTTTAGCCAAAATAATTTTTTCCCACATCATTACAGATGCATTCAAGCGGTAAAGTTTACTGCAGTACCTTTACAGATCAGCAGGGGTCACAAGTCATTCTTGGCATTTATAAAAAAAAAAAAATCTCATCTTTGTTTTAATCATTTAATCATATAATCAGATTTTATAATCAGACATTTAATCAGATAATGTTACCTTGGTGGCTTTTTTTTCAATAAGATTATTTTGACAACAATGTTCAATACACAGCAATAGTTAAAAATTTTTCAACAACAACAATCTGATAAGGTAAGTAACAGTTATATCGACTGGCTGGAAATACTCTAACATTTTGGTTGAGTTTGGCATTTCTTTTTAGTTTGTCACTTACAAACTGTTTATGAATCTGGCCTGGGTTAGAATCGCAGAGTGCCAGACTATCATAGACAAGATAGCAAGAGAAGCCCTGATAACTATAAAAAGCATCTGAATACTTATTGCCAATTAATGCTCTGCACTTATAAACAAACTGTGTCTTTAAACAACCAGAGGATGTCTGTGATTCATGCAACAGCCAAAAAACTCTTGAAACCTGAAAAGAAGATCAAAAGGAACATTTTGCCATCTGTTCTGTACTGAGGGACCTCAGGCTGTTTAAAATAATAATAATAAAAAAGGAACATGAACAAAAAACAGGAAGAAGCTACTGAATTCTCTGACAGCTTTGTGAGATCTGTCAAAAGTCTGAAGGTTGGAGAAAAAGCAACAAATCACCTTGGGCTCAGCGACTCATTCTATTTCAGTTTTGATCTCGCCGTATCTCTTTGGCTCTCATATCGGACTAAATGACCTGCCTGGGCGTTCATGAATATTCCATCCTAATGGAGAGCTGCTTGTGAGTTGCTATGGCCCACAAGCAAAAAAATTGCCAGGCTGGAAGTACCTTTCATAAACGTCTCCCTAAATTATGCACGGGAGGTATGAAAGAACAGGAGAAAATAATGAAATCATACCAGTTTGGCCATGAATCATGATTATCTGTCCACAGGGTGCTGAAGCACTTGGTAAGTGTATTACAAGTGTGCATGCTGAAGTGCTTAGCTCTGTATTTTTCATGGCTCAGTGAACTGAATACCACTGGGAAAGATCTTAAATGAGAAACGCTCCACTTTTAATGAAATCACTTTTAATTTGATACAACTTGAAATCACCTTTGGTTCAAAACATAATTATAAGTGATCCCTTCAATCAAAATGCATTATTTTTTTCAGGTGGGTAACAACTAATTAACCTGTTTGAAGTACAAAATAATGAAGCATGAAATAAAAATAAATTCAATTACTGCAAGTCCAAAGCTATTTTCCTCACAAGACTTCACTCAAAAATTGCTATGAGATGTGACACATTTACAGTCAATCAGAAGATATTTCTTTAAAGACTCACTGTGGTTAAAAATCAAGTTTTTAATGTTGTTTACGTGTCTGTATGGTGTTTTTCATATGCTTTAAGACAATCCTCGTGCAAATTCATCAGACAACCTCACAGCTTTTCTCCTTAAAATGCCAGTGTGTCAAAAACAGTCTCAAAACTGAGGTATGAAACAGCCCTTTTCCTACTGCAACAAACATATAATCAATACTGTCAGCTTACAGTTAGGAGCAGATAGTCCGAGCTGGTCTGATTGGGTGTAGGTGGGGACTAATTTGCATATTCATGCTTATGTGTATACTAAATGTAACCCTGGACCACAAAACCAGTATTTAGTCGCTGGGGTACATTTGTAGCAATAGCCAAAAAAATAAAAATTGTATGGGTCAAAATTATCAGTTTTTCTTTTATGTCAAACATCATTAGGGTATTAAGTAAAGATCATGTTCCATGAAGATATTTTGTAAATTTCCTACAATAAATCTAAAAAAAAAATACTTTTTGATTAGTAATATGCATTGCTAAGAATTTATTTATTTACTTCTAAGGCAATTTTCTCAGAATTGTGATTTTTTTTTTTTTTGTACCCTCAAATGCCAGATTTTCAAATAGTTGTATCTTGGCCAAATATTGTCAGATCCTAATAAACCATACATCAGTGGAAAGCTGAAGCTATTTATTCAACTTTCAGATGATTGACACTTAAGGTTTTGTGGTCCAGGGTCACAAATTTATATTCAAGCCATTTTAGGGCTTAAATAAATTATTTTAATGGGGAAAAAAGTTTAAATAAGTAATTTTGATTATCAAAGATTAAAATTAGTGACTGCAAGGGGGGGGGGGGGGGGCAATTAAATTCATGTTATGTGGGGTTAAAAGGATTGATGCCAGTTCCGGAAGTAAAAATGCCATTAATTTGCTCCAAAGTGAAACAGATTTTTTATGATAACTTATAAACCTTTAAAGACAGACCTACTGTGAGAATTGTATTTGCTTTTGTTGAAGCCATCAGTTTGCATTATTTTAACTTATGTTTTAAATAATCATGTTTAACAGTGGAATCCCCTTCATTAACCATGATGCTTTAAAGAAAATTTCAACAATCAGAGTCACAGCTAGCATACTGTGGCAAATGAGCCCTGAGCTCTGGCCACTCCAACAAAACACCACAAATAATGTAATAAAATTGGTCTGCCCCAAAAAAATAAATAAATAAATAAATATATATAAAAAAAATTATATATATATATATATATATATATATATATATATATATATATATATATATATATATATATATATATATATATATATAAAGGAGCTGACCAATTTATATATATTATTATATCTTTAGAATTTTTCCTATCAGATGTCGAATAGGCATTTAAAAATGTCTTTAAGATGTTTATGATTTAGAATGTATGTAAAACTGAGATCTTAGAGAAGTCTATCAGATGTTTGTACATAACTGATGCTTTCCAGATTAAGAGATAGATTAAGCTACAGTATCTGGGTTAACACAGAAATTAATACTTTTAGTCAGCAATGATACACGGAATTGATTAAAATTCATAGTTAAGATGGTTGTTTTGTTACACAAATAATGTATTTCAAATAAAGTTTATCAAAGAATCCTAAAACATTTATCAAGGTTTCCACAAGATATTAAGCAGTTTAGCAATATCCACAAACATATTAAACAGTTTTTAGCATTGATATTTATTTAATTATTATATTATTATTTTTAATCTCAACAGGAAAAATGAATTATACTTTGAGAACCAGGGCCATGTTCCACTCTATAGAGATGACAAAATGTACTATCACTTGTTGCTTGTCATGGTCGTGTCTGGTTAGCACTCAATGTGATGCTGTTTTATTATCAAAGGAATACAACAGAAGACAATCAAGAACTTCCTATGGGACTGTAGCTGCACTTTTAGACATTAAGACTTACAAAGATTAAAAATTAATGCAAGATGAAATCCACAAATTTCCTAGCTTGTCTAAAACATGCAGCTCAAAATGTGGCTAGCTTTTTGTTGTTATTTAGCTCAATACTAAATTACGCCACTTGTATAAACAAGAGGAGGTAAAGGACTTCACAGTCAGGTCTAAGTGTCTTTCTAGAGGAGACACGGGTGGCAAGGCTAATCTCTTGCCACTTACAAATGACCCTCTTCAGCCTTTTGCTTTTTCTCCACCAAACTGATCCTTACCTTACACACTTCCTGACCTGCCACAGATGGCTATTTTCTTAAGGGTGGATAAAAAAATAAAGGAAATGCAAAGTGTAGAGGACAAAACAGTGTATCTTTTTTTTTTTTTTTACAGCTCTGACAAAAGCCAGTTCAAAACAGCATAAATCATAATTACATGTTGCAAAAATGTGCAATGTGAGTGCTTTGTGACTGGGAATAGCTGAGAGGCTAACATGATTCACCTACCAACGTCAGACCCTGAAATTAGCTCCTGTAGACAGTCTCCTACCAGGAAAAAAGGTGGTGCTGCTAATTAAGTGCACAATAATCAAGTCAAAAGTCCGAATAGAAAGAGGAAAAATGAAAAGATATGGGGCAGTCCACTGTTATTTACCACTTCTTTCATTCTTTCTTTAGTAGCTATTTCCTTTCAATTACTTTTTAAAACATGTCATGTAGTCATCACTTTTCAACATGCAATGTAACTGGGAAAACAATGCCTGTCAGGAGTGGAAATCGATGTTTTCAAAAACAAAGCTTGTTTTGTGGCATAATCAACACTGTGTGCATAGTCTTGTTTTGTTAAATTGCAAATGAGTTCAGCAGACCAATGCAGAGATCAGAGAGAACTTATATAAAAAAATATATATTATTACAGAAATCATTACACACTTGCAGAATAAAAATGTATCAGACAGCATCTTTTGACTGTACCATCACTCCACGCTAAGACATTACTATACTCCATACAGGATACACTATACATTTGTTTGTTTTTTTGTTAAACTGACAGTTAGTTTTCAGAACTTCAAAATACAGTGATAATGTTTCTGATATTACAAGATTTTGGTGACTGCATTACAGTTTATAACTTTATACGCCATTAATTAAATTATTTAATATTAATATGTAAATATATCACTAAAATAACCCAATAATCACAAGGAGTGCCCTCCCTAAACAAATTACAAGATTAAAAAAATGTACTATGTTTTTCTCAAATATAAAACTTTCACAATTAATATTGTTTTAACCTCTAGTCTTTAACTGGAGCATTTGCATTCTTGGTACACTGAAATTTAAATATGAATGAAAATAAACACGAATAAACTGTTGTGTGTATAAAAAATTAAGCTCTATTAGTTCTGAGTATGTCATTCCTGTTTAGCAAAGCTAAATCTTACATTTCTTATCCAATTATGAGCGAGTACTCTTTAAAAGCGTTTCAGCACCTGGAGCTGTCCAGTACATCATTACAAATGAATGTCTGCTAAACCACATTACACACGACCTACACATGACTAAAAAAATCTAACCGTGTTTCATCACTTTTCAACAACAGTCCTTTAAGAATTAAAGGCTGTCAGTCTTGAACAAATCAGCGCTTTGAAACAATTTCATCGTTTATCACAGTATCACTCGCCACATCAGCTCACTATAATGCGGTTGTGCAGGGACTGTCGTCTCATTACACAACACAGCGAACCTGCTGATGATTCTAATGATATATTCCTTCATGGCTAAAGTTTTCTATTTTCCCAGCGTTTCCGACATATATCAATTGTAGCGCATCATAAGCTTAACCCTTCCTTCGATTAATGACAAAACTGTGCGTTGGAATGTCATCTTGAACAGCATCCTTCATGCACTGCTGCTCTACAGTAAGGAAAAAGTTATTTATAGTGTTGTACGGGACAAACATAATCCACCGTTCTCCCTATAGACTGGTTATTTATTATATTCTATAATTGAATCAGATTATGAATCTCGTTGACCGTCTGAAACAAGTTATTAAATATCATTTCCATGGTCGTTTAATCTTAATCAGCTGTACGGTTTCGTAAAGATCATATCCATTCCAGCGCAACGTCTTCATTTGATGATCTACTTGCAGCGGCTGAGCAATGCTGGTGTCAAACCGCAAGCGTCTTCTTTTGTTTCAAAAACTGACTATATTTATTGCATTTACACAAACGAATAGAGGTTAAAGACAGCTATATGAAAATATGTAAATACATACTGAACATGCAACGCTTCCCACGTCGCCCTGCCTAGTAATTACACGGACGTTTACAGCATTTTGTAAAACATGGCTGTGCGCTGTTCGCCACTGTACAACCCGTAATGATGCAACCCTCACCGCAATACTCCGACTATACACACCAAATCGCATAGGCTATCCACCAAAAATAAAGGAAAGAGCACTCACGGTGTGTCATAGGTCCGTCCTTTGCTGACATGTCTTCAGTGAAGGACCAGGCACCCAAGAAGTGCTGGGTAATTGTATGAAGCGGGTGCCTGCTGCTCTTCGCTGCTGTTGTTGGTTCAGATGCTCTCAGTGAGGGATCAGAGAGAGTTTGAGCGCCACTGCCGAGGATTCAATATAACATCACCGACACAGCACTACATAACACTCATGTCCTGTTCAGATGGGCTTTATTTCCTGGTTGTTTCGGTCCTAGAGACTCCTTTGCTCTTTGGACAAAATGCAAACAAAATGTATTTATACACAAATTAACGATCAATATATTAATTGATTTTATATTCAGTAAAAACCTACAGTGTATCCATAAACATGTAGTGCAATACATAATCATAAGTACACACACACTTATGTTTGTTATATATTACACATATTTTCATATATGAAATGTTTATGCAATAAAGTGAGATTAAAATGTATGAATATGTTTACATCTTTATATAAACATGCATTAACTCATGAAAGATAAATCAATTAATATAACATTTCAATACAGCTATACATGTAAAAAAAAAAGTAGTACAGTTTTTAATAAATACATTTAATACATTTTTTATAGCTATACATGGACTATGTATATTGTGCAGAATATTGAAATCTATAAGCACTATATAACTGTATTATTTAGCATTATATTTTTCAGCATACTGCTATATGTTTTTGTTTCTTAAGGGTAAAACTAATAATCATTATTATAGAATATAGTCCTGTTATTTTCCCTTTTAAAATATTATCTTTATAAAACCTAGTTATATTCATTAAGCTGGAACCTTTTTACACAAAGAAAAGCATTATTAAAGAAATGGTTTAGTATGGGATCAGCTTGATTCCTACAAGTACACTGTTGAAAAATATAGTAAAGAAAAAAAGAAAAGAAAACAAAAGAAAAAGTAATATCACACATATATGAGCTTTGCTGTGATTGATTGTGCCACATATTCAGTATAACAACATGCATATATGTGATGTTGCTTCTCTGCTGGTGAGTGATATGAAGACATTTTCATCTTTTAAAATCTGATGTCTTTTCAGCAAAGTATGTACTGCATTCTCAGGCAAAGGGTACAAAAGGTACAAAGCCATCACTGGGGTGTTACCATAATGTACAAAAGCTAAAAGGTACATCTGTGTACCTTATTTACCCACAAATGGAACAAAGTAGTTTAATAGTACATATATTAGTATCTAAAGTGTACTTTTAAAGGTTACCACCCCAGGAGCAGTTTTGTATTCTTGCCTTCATGAACACTTCTCACATTCTACTTATTTGACACACTTCTTTTTGTTTTAACAGTCATTGTTTTAACATTAAAATAGAAGTATGTGTGTGTGTGTGTGTGTGTGTGTGTGTGTGTGTGTGTGTGTGTGTGTGTGTGTGTGTGTGTGTGTGTGTGTGACATATCAGGACACAACTCTGTATAATGACATGGGTATGACACAGGTATTACAAGGAGAGGTGGACTTATGAGGACATAACCCATGTCCCCATTTATCAAAACATTTAGAAATCATACAGAATGAGTTTTATTTATTTATTTTTTTTTTTTATTTTTTTTTGAGAAAGTAGGGTTTAGTGCCACAGAATGCAGTTTGTACAATATAAAAACCATTACGCCTATATGGGGTGTCCCCACCTTTCACAAAAACAAACGTGTGTGTGTGTGTGTGTGTGTGTGTGTCCAAACAGAAACACCACAAACTTAATGCTCTAAAATAATAGATTAAGTCCGCTTTTAACGGTGGTGAAAGGTTGAAAATTACAAAGCTGGTCTCAAGGTGGCGCAGTTTCTCACGATCGTGGAGCTGTATATATGAACATATGGGAATCGTTATTCGTAATGATTTAATCATGGAAAGAGTCGCTACAAATTGATTATCTAGGTCTCCATTGTGAGAAATCATCTAATGAGAGGCACTGCACATATTTATACTGAATGCATATGGAATATGCTGTCTAATCTCAGTTTATTATTTTTTAAAGATGCACATTAAAAGAAATAGACATCTAAGCACACAAACCCATAAAATAAGCACATCTCTTATTTATTCAGCTGACTGTTGGCTGGAAGGAGAGACTGAAATATGCATGACTGAATTGTCTCTTATCGAGATCTTCCTTGTTATGCAAGAATGGATTTGGCATGTGAGCCTTACATAGAACATAATGTCCTCAACCACAAATTGACCATTAAAAAACAGGGAGATAATGCACATCATGGACTTGTCCTCATGTCCTGAAAAAGATCAGTGGGGTAAAATAAAGTTCAAACGAGGCTATACTGAATTTCACATTTAAAATATATTTTCATTATTTGATATAGGATAACTTTCCCCCGTAGATTTATCTTAAGTTTAACTTAATTTTAACTTCATTTAATGTGAATCAAGTTCATTTCATCAAATTCAAATCACTTAACAAAAGTGTTATTAATTTATTACACCAATTTGTAACTTTTGCACTTGTTTACCCTAAAGATGAAGGCAGCAACTAAACAAAAATTTTCAATATTACTAGAGATTTTGTAAAGTGAGGTCAAATTAATAGGTAGCCTACATTATTATTAATGCAATACTTGCCATTCTGATATTCATATGGCTTTAATGATTTTCATAATGATCATCACATTTTTGGATGGAACAGGCCTACTCTGTCATGACGCGCACGTGTTTATGATGACCCTGACTGAATCCTTATATTTATAGGGCCATGAGCAGCACGGGGCCCCGCCTCCACATGCTATTGGACGGATCTGTATTAGTAATAGGAACCTCGTGCTATGATTGGCTGTTGAGTGTTCTTGGAAGAACAGCTGCATCATATAGCCCACATAGCAGTACATGTATTATTAAACACTAAAAAAACGGGATTTCTGCACCTGATAGGCTATATCTCTCGGTTTCGACCCAGTCATCGAAATGAAGCTCGTCAGGTTTATAATGAAGAATGTTGCATTGGCCAGTGCGCCTCAACACATTGAACACTTCTCGAAATTTTCACCTTCTCCACTTTCTATGAAACAGTTTTTGGATTTTGGTGAGTGCTTTTTCTACTGTGTTATTTGTTCATTTATAAAATCGCATGCATTCCTAGACTGATAAGGAATAGCTTCATTTAAACGCTGTTTATTATCATTGCCCATGAAAGTGGCCGTGTGTGGTTAGATGCAGAATAGACGGTTGTATTAATGCAACTTCATATTATTATTTTGCACCATAGTACGTTATGATCGCGTGAATGACGATGTAACCGCATTGCGTGTTATTTAAATGTTTGATGCAGAAATGATTTGGTACTGCTCTACCAGCTGTGTGTATCTACAGAATGTCCGATTCGGGAACAAATTGTTCTTTGATTCGGATCTTTTCAGTGACTTTCTTTATGACTCTGACTGAACTATACATTTGAACTATATATTTTCAACCTGAAAACTGATCTGATATTAAGAGAATTTGGATTAAACCAAGAACTACCAAATTGTTTAAAAGGATTAACAGCAGAAATGGAGAACATAAAACGTTGTATTTGATCTTTTTACAGCACGTCAAAAACGAATTACTTTATGGCTCAATCCGTTTTCTAAAATGGTTCTTTAAATGAACTGTTCGAAAGAACCGATTCGAAAGAATTGACTCGGAATTCCCAACATACTGTTCATAGGTGCAATGTTACATCATTTAACCTCTGTTGGTATGTTTGCAATCACTGCGATGTTTATGCACAATAATTGCATTATTCATAAGCAATGTGCTTACACTTTAGTCCAAGTCGCATACAAATATACTAATTAATATTTAGAACACATGTGTTTACCATGGTGCCTTATTTATTTCTTACATTACCTTTGTCCAGGTTCTACCAACGCATGTGAGAAAACGTCTTTTGTTTTCCTGAGACAAGAGCTGCCCGTGCGTCTGTCCAACATCATGAAAGAAATCAACTTGCTTCCTAAAAGATTACTTACCACTCCTTCTGTACAAATGGTTCAAAGCTGGTGAGTTATATTACATTTTACTGCATTTATAATCTGATTTACTTTAACCAGATTTGTTAAAAAAAATGACATATTGTTCATAAGGCAATTAGATGGCCAGAAACGTGGTGTTTATGTTTAATATGACAAGTAAACTCCACGGTCTACTTGAGACTTCGCCAAACTCTGAATTTGGTGAGCGTCAGGGTGGGAGCTACACTTCTTCTTCAAGGAGGGATTCTGCTGTGAAATTTGTGCTACTTTCACTACCTCGTGCTTGTTGATGCTTTTTAGGAAGAGAGGAAGCTTGGAAACTCAGACATAGCCAAAAAAAAAAGTCTTCAATTAATATGCGTGCTATGAGACTTTTTATATTAGGTTAATGTTCTTGTAGATGCTTCTGTGAAATGGGGTAATATGTTTACCATTTATCTTTTCCAAAATCTCAGATTTGCAATTTGTATATATTTATGCATGGGACTCTGGACCACAAAACCAAATTGGTTTTGAAATTGAGATTTATACACCATCTGAAAGATGAATAAATAAGCTTTCCATTGATGTATGGTCTATTATGATAGGACAAGATACAGCTATTTGAAAATTTGGAATCTGAAGATGCAAAAAAAGAAAAAAATCAAATTAAGAAATAACCAAGAAAATCACTTTTAAAGTTGTCCAAATGAAGTTCTAGGCAATGCATATTAGTAATCAAAAATTAAGTTTTTATATATATATGGTAGGAAATTTACAAAATATCTTCATGGAACATGATCTTTACTAATATCCTAATGATTTTTGGCATAAAAGAAAAATCAATCATTTTGACCCATACAATCTTTTTTTAATTATTGCTGAAAATATCCCAACAACTTAAGAATGGTTTTGTGGTCCAGAGTCACACATTTAGTTCACATCAGAGCGTATTTTAAAGTGTGAGGGACATTTGCAGGAATTTATATGACGTTGCTGTGTCAAGAAGAGTTAATGTTCTGAAAACACTGGATAAACATATTTCTCCCTGAATACAGTGCTCATATAGAGTTTAATTTGTTTTAATATTATTACATTTCTTCACGCAAATTCAATCCCACTTTTGTTTTGTCTGCTAAGGTATGTACAGAGTTTGATGGAGATCTTGGAATACTTGGAGAAAAGTCCAGATGACCAAAGTATATTAGAAGAGTAAGTAGAAATGAAATGGGTCAGAGAAAAAAAAAAACACACATTTTACGATTGACCTCAACATCAAATGAAAAACAAGATATTATATATATATATATATATATATATATATATATATATATATATATATATATATATATATATATATATATATATATATATATATATAAACATTTCACATTTATTTTCATGGCAATTGTTTCTTAGTTAAAAATACTTTTTATTCATTTCCTTTTGATTTTGGGGTCAAATATGACCCAGTTCTTCATTGTTTATTGCACATTTTAACACTCTTGAATATGCACACAGGTTTGTGAATGCTCTGGTAAACATCCGAAACAGGCACAATGATGTTTTACCCACCATGGCCCAGGGTGTGATTGAATATAAAGAAGTATTTGGTCAAGATCCAGTCACTAATCAGAATATTCAGTATTTCCTGGACCGTTTCTACTTGAGTCGGATATCAATCAGAATGCTCATCAACCAGCACAGTAGGCATCATTTTCAGACCAAATAATAATTCCCGTTTCTGAAGTTGCTTGTATTTATGTTGTTTTACTTGATTTTTCAGCTCTTGTATTTGATGGTGCCACAAATCCAGTTCACCCCAATACCATTGGCAGCATAGACCCTCATTGTCAGGTGGCAGAAGTTGTTAAAGGTATAGTATGCAAAATATATCTACTTTCAATCTGATAATACCACAGACATGTAGAGTGGGAGTTTGTTGCAGATGTGCTTCTCGAAATCAGTGGCCTATTTGTTTAGTCAATACACATACACTCTTTTATGTTTCTAAAATATTGCCATTATTTTTTTCTCATGTAGACGCATATGAAAGTGCCAAGATGCGGTGTGATCAGTACTACCTCAGCTCACCTGACCTGGTGCTTCAAGAACTTAACAGTAAGAACGGGAATATCTAGCGTAGATAGTCACAAGAAATAGGCTGAGTAAGACACCTGATACTAAATTTATTCCATCTGTTGGTTCACTTTGAGCAGTGATAATATGTTTTAGCAGCTATAGATAATATTTACACTGTGACTTTGTTCTTTTATTTACAGCTAATAACAGGAACCAGCCTATTAACATAGTGTACGTGCCTTCCCATCTGTACCATATGCTATTTGAACTGTTCAAGGTGAGCTGTAGCCCATCTCATATTTCAGTCCTGAAACAATGCTGTTTATTTAAGGCAAGTTGGATGTTGTCATGACGATATGCTTCTTTCCCCAGAATGCAATGAGGGCGACCATTGAGAACCATAATGAAGGCTGTAATCTTCCACCCATTCAAGTTATGGTGGCTATAGGAGGAGAGGACCTCACTATAAAGGTCATTTTAATTTGAAAGACTGGAATGATTTGTTCACAGAAGCATTATTACAGGATGTTGTGCTAAAATAAAAATTTAGACATTTTAATGACAATTCAGAAAATTTTCCAGTGAATTTTCATTCTTGTGTTTTTAATTCTGATATTCTTGGTTTAATTTCAAATTATTTTAAATGATTGATTATTATTCTTGTTTCCATTCAAGTATGCGACTGATTTTTTTATTTAAACTAGCATAAATTAATGTATGCTTACATACTAATGATGTAGAAGTAAAAATGTATAATAATAATAATAATAAAAAAAACAAAAAAAAACAAATATATATATATATATATATATATATATATATTTAGATTACAATAATGAGATTTTCATTTTGTTGCAGTGATGGAATGAGTATGTTTAATTGCAATAACATATCCATAACATAAGCTTAATTATTTATTAAATTATGAAACTATACTAAAATATTATTATATACATATTGTGGTGAGATGTATCCCTGCATATGTATTGCTCTTAAATTATTTAATAAAAAAATATTTATATTGTAATAATTGAATTGTAATTTTTTTTTTACCTTATGGTTGTTCATGTGATTCTAGTCTGATGTTACTAGAGCCATCAGTCATTTCCCCATCAGTGAAACACATGCTGTTGCATAACATAGTACATGAAAGCAGACTGACCTTGTTGTTTGGTCACCTTGACTATGCTGATTTGAGTCCTGCACATGCTAACCAGTCATGATCAGGGTCAGGGTCACGGCTAGTGCCTGTCTGTCTGTCTGGCATCTCGCCCCATCACTGTTAACTAATTTTTTTTCTGTTTGTGCTAATTCACTCACTCATTTTTTTTCTCTTTTTTTTTTTTTGTTCTAACAATGTCATCTATCCCTTTGTAGATGAGTGACCGAGGTGGTGGAGTACCTTTCAGGAAGATGGAGAATCTCTTCAGTTACATGTACTCCACGGCACCAAAACCCCAGATAGATGATAAGCATAGGGCTCCCCTGGTGAGACTTCACTGCATTACACATTAAATACAAATAGGATTGCAAGGTACATCGTTTTAAAGTGTCCACTTTAAATGATTATTATATTTAACTAAAACTAAAATCATAACTTTTTTTGTTACTTGAAATAAAATAAGCATTAACTGAAATAATTATTATATCCTAAAGTGTGAGGGACATTTGCAGGAATTTATATGACGTTGCTGTGTATTTCAGCAACTAGCTTGTATTTCAGCTAGTTTACAAAAAGGCACAATTTATCATTTTCATTTTGTTTATCTTAATGCACTAAAATAACGCACTGAAACTGGCTTATTAAATACAAACACTATATATATATATATATATATATATATATATATATATATATATATATATATAAAAATAACAACTGAAGATGTACAAATAAATACTAAATATTAATAATAGGAATATCTCAATGGTACTTGCAACACTGCCTTTTTTATAAATTTGGCCACATTTTGTCTACAGGCTGGGTTTGGTTATGGGTTGCCCATTTCTCGACTCTACGCCAAGTACTTCCAGGGTGATCTTCAGCTATACTCTATGGAGGGCCATGGCACTGATGCAGTCATTCACTTGAAGGTACATTTTAAATAGTGTTAATTTCGTCACCTTTTTTCGTCACTATGTTTTTTTAATTTAGTCTAAGTCTTAGTCCTTGTTAGTTTTAGTCATATTTAGTCATTCACATATCTTTTTTTGTTAGTCAAGTTTTAGTCGACTAAAAGTCTCGTCATTTTAGTCTATCTTTACAATAGCATGTGCTGTATAAAGGTCCACAATCATGTAATTAGCCTATTTTTTGTAAAAAGTGGAGAGCTCCTTGAAAATCTTTGTAACACATTTTTTTTTACGGTTTAAAAATGCTGGAAACTTGTTGTAAATGAGATAATACTTTGCATTGTGTTCTTACAGATGAAATCATGTGTTTTTCTCCACAGGCTTTATCCACGGACTCAGTCGAGAGACTCCCAGTGTTTAATAAGACAGCTCGACGGAACTATGAAGTCACGCAGGGGGCAGATGACTGGTGTGTCCCCAGTCGAGAACCTCTGGATCTGGCCGTGTTCAGATTGTCCAAGTGAAAAGGAGCAGCTTCAGGAAGGATACATGACAGTTCTATGACCGACTGACATGAGTGAACACGGTTGGCCATAGTGTCTAAATGGCCGAGCCCCAGCTCACCACTCACTGTGAAGCCACATAGTCTCTCAGCAATACCTTAGATAGCGCATGTGATTAGTTTTCCTCTGAACCATGACTGTTTCATTAGCTTTTGGTTGGTTTGAGAAACTAGGCTCTGTTACAGTGTTACCTGCAAACCTTACTGACTCATACAGTATGAAGTGGGACAAAGTGCCAAGTTAATCTGCACTGAACTGCTCTTCCTTTGGAAGACTGTCAAGTGGAAGTTCCAGTGTGGAGAAGTGAGCCATCTAGACTAGTTGAACCAGCACATAACAACAGGCGTGTGCCAAGAAACTTAAGAATACATGAATTCAGAGATTAAGGGCCAGGAAGGAGTGATAAAAAACAATATGCAACCAATGATGTTAAATGATATCAAACCATTTATGTTAAAGTTTTAATATTAGTTAATTAGAATTAATATTAGTAATTCTGAAATCAAGGAACACAACATGAAATTGATTGCTGCTGTAGAAGTATTCCTAATCAGAATGGCCAGAAGAGAAAGAGATCATTGGAGGCCATAACTGTGACTTATTAATGTGTGGCCAAATATGTCAATTTGTTCTCTGGCATTTTCCTTATACTACAGTTTAAGGCACTAAAAGGGGATCATAGATGTAAATTTGTTAAGCAGTAGTTAGAATGTACAAGTAATCTCATTGATTTAAACTTGAAACACTTACAACTTATATGCACAGAGCATTTCAAGCACAGTGTTTTGTGCATGTTTATTCTTAAACATGTGGAAGTATTTTAGCTACCTCATTGACTGACGTTAGTTTGTGAACTCAACAACCTTTGCTCAGCTGTTGGCCTTTTCAGTTTTGTGGGCCTTTGGCCACTAGTTCTCTGTGAATATTATACAGCATGAAATCAGAGCTTCTAATTTTACGCCGTCTCATTTGAGAACAGTATTGGATCTGTATTAAACCAACCATTTGCTTTGAACTTGCACCATACAACCTTACATGTAAGGACCATTATTTTGTGTATTTATATTTTGCTTTTTGTCATGTTTCCCTTCAAAAGCTAAACTTTATTTTTGTAAGTTTTTTCATGTTAAGCATATTATGTGTATAGAATTTAAATAAAAAAAAATTGAGAAATTTTACACTGCAGTGTAGTCATTTATGAGTTAAAGATTGAATGAGTGAGTGAAGAGACATGTGGCCAAGTATGGTGACCCATACTCAGAATTTTTGATATCTATTTAACCCATCTAAGTGAAAAATGTTCTCTCATTCAGGCAATTCAAGATGTAGATGAGTTTCTTCTTCAGAGCAGATTTTGAGAAATTATATAACTTAATTGCCATTGTATTCTCTGCAGTGAATGAGTGCCATCAGAACGAGAGTTCAGAACAGCTAAAAACACCAAAATAATCCACTCCAGTCCATCAATTAACGTCTTGTGAATAATAATAATAAAAAAATGCATTTATAAGAAACAAATCCATCAAGACATTTTTAACTCCAAACTGTTTGCTTCTGGCTTATATCTATAACATTGCTTTCTCCAGTGAAAAAGTCTCATCTGAATCAGAAATATGCACTTCAGAAATTTACACTTCAAAAGCAACTTTTCCACTGGAAGCGTTATGGATCATGGATTAAGGACTGGTATTTTGGCAATAAGCATTGGTTTAAAGTCAAAATGCTCTTAATAACTTTTTGCTTCTCAAGATGTTAACATATGAACTGGAGTCATGTGGGTTACTTGTGGATCATTGTAATGCACAGATTCACTAAAAAGGATCCACTGGTGAGCAAGTGATCTAATGCTAAATTTCTTTAAAACTGTTCTGATAAAGAAACATCATTCTAGATGTTAGATTGCCTGAGGATGCATACATTTTCAAGCATGTTTTCAAAGATGATTGATGGGTGTCAAGATACTACACATTGATCCTTTGCCCAGTAAGGCAAAGGTTACATTTCATAGTACACAACAAACCACTTGAGGTCAGAGGTTACAGCCTGGAAGAAACATTGAACTTGGCACGTTTGTCATGCAGTAAATGAAGGTCAGATATACAGTTATAGAACTAAATTGCTTCCTGCTGAATGTGAAAATAACATCAGGATCATTTTGTGCCCACAGAGACTACTTTGTTCTTAATGGATTATCCTTCAAAATTTATGCAATAGTTATGACTGTCTAATAGTTTTGACTTTGTTAGAATATTGTTCACACCAAGGCTACAATGATAGTGCCACAGTAGTGATACTGTTAGAATCAATTTCAGAGCTTTTTTTTTCTAACTGATAAACAATAAAAACAGCCAATCAGAATCCACCACACTTTAAATACCTTGATATAATGTACTAAAACTGTAATATAATAAACTGAATCATCTGTTGGTGGGGATGCTAATATAGTAATTGTTCTTGGTGTGCACTGGCCTTTACTCACACTCATATCATTCTTTCTTCTGTAAAACACAAAAGAAAATATTTTCAAAAAAGTCTCAGTGTTTTGTCCATACAAAGAAAAATCTGATGTTGTTTTGGACCCCATTGACTTTCACTGGAAGGACAACAACATTGGAGACATTACTCAAATTCTTTTCTTTTAAAAGAACGTTGTACTGGTTTGGAGCAACATGAGGTTAAGTAAATACTAATTTTATTAACTTTTCTGATGCATTTTACTGATATTCCCTAGTAATATTTGTGCTTCATAGATTTAATTGCCTTATATACCCACAAAGGTGCCGAAGACTGCATGGGTATCGAAGCATTAAAAGAAACACACTCCAAAACCTCAAACAGATGGCTTCCCTCCATAGAGTGCCCTGTAACATAGCTGTTAAAGACTGAACCCTCATGTGCTACAATCTTCAGAGACGTGCGAGAATAGCAATGAGTAACCATATAGGCTACAATTCCAGGAACCTTGATAGGAAAAGTACAACCCTCAAAGCAGGCCGTAAACAACGGAGTGCACATGTGCAGCAGGTGGGGTAATGTATGCAAACATATATAACTGTTTTTTTTCCAGGCAGCTGTTCTCATTCTGGCATGACATTCCCCAGGGCTGTTTACTGATGTCTCCTGCTTACTGTATGTAAAAAAGGCTGAGGCCTGTGATTCACATCAAAACATGAACATAGTTTTCCTGGGTGGACTATTGAACTGACTGGACTGTACTTATCTAATCACACAATTGATTGCTCATTGCTCTGCTGACAGTGAGAGCTGAAGTTACTGCCAAATGCTTCAATGCATTACCAAACGATGTGTGGCATAGTTTTTACAGTTAAGGAATGAGCCAGAAAGCACACTGTTCTGGTGACTCTATTCCATTAATATGCCCAGATGAGATAAGAGTGGATTCAGTTTATTTAAAAGAACTCTGAACACTCATAATAAAAGGTACAAAATTATCACTACTGTGGTAACCTTTCTAAAAGTATTAGTATGTACATTTTAGGCACTTATGTGCAATTTTAAGTTATAACTAATATCTTTAGTTGTAAAAACGATACACAAATGCATGTTTTAGCTTTTGTACCTTAGAGAACCGCTTTAGCAACATCTTTATACCTATTTTTCACTTAATAAGCCACCAGTAAAATGCATTACTTCCATTTTTCTCATGAAATCTGTTATACAACAGTACAACAATACATCAATAAAATTGAACAATATATACAATATAAAAAAGGGTGCAAAAAATTCTCAGCAAAGACAATAATGTGGACTAGACTAATAAATATTATTCATTATTGGTTTGTGATCATTCAGCAATAAGACAAATTCACCATTATATTTTTAAATAAAGTGGATAGTTAGTATAATTGTAAAACCCAATGTTTTGAGATAAGTTAGAGGTCACCACCTAGTGGTGACTTTTGGTGGTGCAAATACTGATTATTATTTCAAGAGCTTACTGCATCCTTTCCCCAGACACTGGCAGTCATTTGCACCAGTCAAAGCAATCGCATCTTTCACTCACTGTGCATATTTTCCATTAAATTATTTCCTACTCTCTATCATTTATGCTTTGTTGCTACTCTTTAGATCTTCCTCAGTGGGTGTATTTCTCCCAGCTGGTAATTTTGAAAACTTTTTTCGTTGCTTTTACATCTTTTTAAAGTAATCTCATAGAAATCTAAATGCATTTGTGCTAACACATCAGACAGCAAAGCATGCCATATTTAAAGTGTTATTTAATATACTATGTTTAAACAAAATGCACAATGCATGTGTTGCACAATTTTTATTTATTTTTTTACTTTTTAGGCTTTGTCACTATTCTGCTGATAATGCAAGAATAGTTTTTTTGTTTTTTTTTTGCTTTAACCACTTAACATGTGGTTTCTGAATGATACTTGCAATGGCATAACTCAAACCGTCAAATAACTTGTTAAATTGCAATGTGAGTTTAAGTAAGGGTTAACTTGGTAATTCATAAATAAAACATAGTCAAGCATAAAAAGCTAATTGATTTAAAAAAAAAAATTAAAACAAAGAAGAGTTTAGTTTTTATACACAGTTAAGTGTAAAATATTAACCTAGTAATCGATCTTGATCTCTTTTAAATATTTTAATGCATTTTTGTTATTGTTTTACATTGGCATTCTACAAGTTTGACTCATGCAACTTATTTCAATATTTTGCCTATACATATGCAAATAGATTTTTGCACAATAATTTTTTTTGCTGACCTCATGAGCTCAAAAACTGCCTGTGGCCATTTTTCATGTGCATGTTAGCACCTTATTTGTGAAGAGTCTCATGTAAGAGAAAATTGGTGTGAAAGTCAAACCAGAAACTTCCTTTTGCATGGCAGTAGTGTCCACCCATTATACGGTGCAGTATATAAACTCTATTCTATATAGTTGAGTTACATAACGCAAAGAGATCTGCTCTTTGTGAAAAGGTAAGCTTCAAATGTTTATAATTAAAAATCTGAAAACCTCAAGTTATTATTTACAAATATTTATATAGATAAATAATACAAAGTCTAATGCAGTTTTTTTACTCTCACTTTTAGATGCTTTCCTTATGCGTTCAAGTGTTTGCCGTGCTGGTTGTCTGTGCAGCCGACGCTGCAAACAGAGATATTTCAGTAAGCATTAATCTGGATAATATAATAACAGTACAAAAAAATAAGACCAACATTTTACAATATTCTCACATTATAATTTTCTTTGCACAGTAACTGTGCTATGTAGCAGAGAGCGTTATTTCATTATATTTCATTGCACTGTCTTCCAGTATACATTCAGAGCTTGGACTATGGTTGACCAGCCTTTGCAGGAGCAACTTGCTGTTGTATATAAGGTACTGGTGAATCTAAAATGCTTTTGTGTTCTAAGCATTTCAGTATCTAATGGGAGAGTGGTATAAGCAACTTTTCTTTGTTTTTATTTAGGAGATGGAAAGCTTGAAACATGAACAAGCAGTAATGATACAAAAGCAAGAAGCTTTGAGCCAGGTAAAATGAAAGACGATAATTCAAGACTTTTTGCTGGTTGAAAGAAAGAAAGAAAGATTTCCAAAAAGTTTCAAACAAAAGTTACAAAAAATAATATATTATGAATAATATATGCAAATTGGTAACACTTTAGAATAATGGCCCATTAGATAATGTTAGTTAATTCATTAATTAACATGAACAAATAATGAACAATACATTTATTACTGTATTTATTAATCTTTGTTAATGTTAATGAAAATGCATTTATTCATTGTTAGTTCATGCTATTTCACAGTGCATTAACTAAATTTTAACAAGCACAACTTTTAATTTGAATAATGCATTAGTAAATGTTGAAATTAACATCAACTAAGAATAATAAATGCTGTAGAAGGATTGTTCTTGCTTGGATCATGTTAATTAAAGTATTTAACAAACATTAACTAATGGACCATTATTCTAGAGTGTTACCTACAAATTAATTGTTCCATTAAATGTACATTTCAATGTCAAAAAATGATCCTACTGTGAGACAAATGATTTTCTTCAGAAATTAATATGATTTTTTTTTGTAGGCATTTGCAGACTGTTCACAAAAGCCTATTGATACAGATGTGGAGATGAATTTGACATCACTACAAACAGGTAA
Organism: Carassius gibelio; assembly: GCF_023724105.1. Taxonomy (NCBI): domain Eukaryota; kingdom Metazoa; phylum Chordata; class Actinopteri; order Cypriniformes; family Cyprinidae; genus Carassius; species Carassius gibelio. The sequence goes on along the minus strand of NC_068382.1, from coordinate 17,200,337 downwards.
GTTAAAAAGAAAGAAAGAAAGAAAGAAAGAAAGAAAGAAAGAAAGAAAGAAAGAAAGAAAGAAAGAAACCTTCATATTAAATTCATATTATTCATATTAAATACTATGAAATAATAAATCATTCGAAAAAATTATTCAAAGGATAAAAAATGTGAGCATATCAATGAATTACTTTGATGAGTTTGGACACACTTGTTTCATGACTATCCAGTTTTTTTCTCATCAAAAAAGGACTATTTATGTCTGTCTTTAACAGGCAGCAACCATTTGCTGTATACCCTCACCCAGGATGGAGATGGAGATGAAGACAGTCATGAGGCCCTTGACCCCTGCTATCACTATACAGTGTTGGACCAAGCCTGGAGAGCCTCAAACTACACCAGCAAGTATGTTACTTGTGACCGTCGTGTCCAGTGGAAGGGGTGGTACCGTCTCTTCTATCATGGGAAGCCCATTCAGATGCCTGAGAGGTGTGTGATGAAAGAGATGTGTGGCACGCACGCTCCACTGTGGCTCGTCGGAGATCATCCCCGGAAACGAGACGGGGTTGTCACCCGCCAGGTGTGTGGAAACTGGAAAAACAACTGCTGTTTGTTCAAATCTCCTCCCATTCAAGTGAAAGCATGTAGGGGAAACTACTACGTTTACAAGTTTGTCAAACCCGTAGCTTGCCATATGGCATATTGTGCAGGTAAGATATGGTGTACATGGATTTTCAGATAAAGTTTTGGTATTTATATATAAGCTATTGACTGTTGTACACCATACTTTCAGATATTAACACGATTGTCTGTGGAAAGTGCAGAAAAACTGAGTCTTGCATCAGCAGCAACAAAATCACCTGGATGTGTAAGAAAAACCAACTGAGAAGTGAGTAATTTTTCTTCATCAGTATTTAAATGACTAAACACTGTGAAATGTAGTACTTATTATTACAATTATTTACCTTTTAAGGAAAATAATGCTGCATTTTCTTTCCTGTAGTTAAAGTAAACGTCCATTTTTTTGTCACCCACCCGGCCAGCATCTCAGGAAAAGTGAATAGGATTATGTACAGGAAAGTGTATGTGAATCAAGGCAAGGCTTTCGACACTCGCACCGGGATATTTAAAGCTCCAGTTTCTGGCGTCTATCAGTTCTTCTTTTCCACACAGAATGGAGGGAATGGGGCAACTGATCTATGGCTGGTTGTGAATAATTACTCTGTGGCTATGTCCCATAGTAATGTTCAGGGCAACAGCTCGGTTGGGAATCTCTCTACCTACATGACGACACTGCGCAAGGGTGCTACGGTTTATGTGAGCCATAACCGCGGCCGCTCTTGGGCCAGTAGTGCATCCAACACCATCGTTTTTGGTGGTTCATTGCTTATGGAGAGAATAATATAAAGGAATGTTAAAGTCATCTGAGACAAAAATCTGAACATTTATAGTTTATTTATAGGTCAATTTAATAGTACCAACTAGTTGGATTGACTTATGTAATATACACAATGGTAAAATATGTGTTTATGCATTGCTTTAACTATCTTTAAACATGTCTTGCTGAGACTTGCAAATACCCTTAACTTTTTTAACCCTTAAATTTTTTCTATAAACATTACTTTGCCATAAATCTTCTGAATTTTAGACTAAACAACAACTTTTTGTCATTATTATTATGTGTGTGTGTGTGTGTGTACACATAATACTTATAATTATTACAAAAACAATAATAATACTGTAAAATAAAACAACATTTGTCAAAATCCCTTGCTGAAAGATATATTTCCAAATGAATATACTCTTACATTGTTTTTTTTTAAATTAAAAATGATCATGAAACATTCTTGTCTTGTTTATATGTAATATTTTTAATTATATTTAAAGTTGTTATATTTTGTAAGTAATATTATCAACAAATATTCATTTTATAGTATAAATTTTTTATATAATTAAAATATCATATATTACTGATATCAATAATATATAATACAATATAAACATTTTTATCTTTTGTAAAAAATAAGTTTGTGTAAATATTTTTTTTAACAACTTTTGTTTTTTCTTTTACACTATTATCAATGTAATTGTAGTAGATAAGTACTATGAAAATCTTTTATGTAACTTTCAGGAATAGTATTTATAATAGTCCCAGTCTCATAGAGACACAGGTGGGGGCAGCAGAGTCCTCCCATTGTGTTTAAGCAGGGAGGATGTCACTTGGCCACTGATAACTGCAAAGAGCAACATGATCTTCAGTCCTCATTAAACTTAAACACCTTGTGTCTTGAGGTCACTACAGACATGCTGACAGCACGTGTCATGACGAAATCACTTAAGAAAGTAGGCTAGATGTGTTTTATTAACTTCAATTTTAACCATTATTGTGCTTGCATGTTAGCACCTGTAAATGTGGTTTTGGTTAGTTCTGTTGTCAGATTTGTTGTAATTAAGTAAAATGCAGAACCACCCTGAGACAGTTCACTCGAATGGTATTTTATCCATTTCCTTATATGGCCAGAGATGAGACGGACATTCCAGGGATATTCAAAACTCATCGATGATGACTAGTCTAAAAGAAATGCTAACTTTGCACAATTCAAATGTGACAACCACCTTAAAATTACTGATCATTTTAATGTTAACTTTGGCTAATGATTTTAGCATTAACGCACATTTTCGCTGTTTAATTTTATGGCGAATTGAGTTCAGCGCAAGTTTCACTTCTGACTAGTTTATGATTGTTGTAAATTTTGGGTTAGCCTACGTGATAAAAATAGGTAGCCTGCTAGTAACAAACAAACAAAACAAAAAAAAAAGTTGATAGGTTTAGGTAAGAGATGTGAATAGCCTGCTGCTGGCCATAGTCGACTCGACACTAAACGTATCTAATCTACCTTTGTGATGTTTTGAGGTAAGCGCGAACGGGTTAGCTCGCGCCCCAACAGGGGAGGGGCTTCGGCGAGACAGGCAGGATACCGAAGCCACTGTATGTTTAGGCGAGACGAGTGAAGCTCGTGGAAAAACGGATGAGAGGTGCGACGCTCGATGTAGCGGACTATCACTAAACACCGGGAGTCTCGAAAAGTTGTCTGAAGGCGACCGAGGAGCGTGTAGCTTTAGGAATTTCAGTCTTTGGAAAGACGACAACAGCCTATTAATAAACAATGTTTGTTTATTTAATCATTTACTAATAACATGATAAGAAGCCGACGAGTAGCGCGCTAGGCAAATGTAAACAAATGAATGGAGATGCGTTATACCTCCGGTTTGGTGTTGTCAAATTGACTTGTTTATTCAAGTGATTTGTTTATTCGTGGTATATTTAATAGTTAGCTTTACATTTAGGCATTTCTTTATTACTAAGGCGTTAATATGGCAGAGCACGAAAGTTTGGAGTTCGGAAAGGCGGACTTTGTTCTTCTGGACAATGTGTCTTCGGAAGAGTTTATGGGCAACCTCAAACTCAGGTAAGATAATTCACCCACTGGGATCCCAGTTGCCACGTGCTTTTATAGTGACACCTGTATTCTGTATTTTTGCTTTGGATTTTCAAGTCGAATCTCAATATATATAATAAATAATACAAAAAAATAAATAAATAAATAACTTAATACAACTTGCTGCACCTGCTGAGCCAGAAGAGTACTGTATGAAAGCTTTAGAGGTGTGTTGGCCATGGCACCACCCCCCTCTGATGAGCCTTCTTGTTCAACAAGTTTGCACTGGATATCCTGCTATTGTGTTTTATGTTTTTGTTGATGTGGATTACATTTCCTAATCAGCACAGTGTCAATAAATGACTTGCAGGTTCTTATAAAACAAAGGTGAATGTATTTTGACAAGTCGGCACTTTTTCGTTAATGGTTAATATATAACAATGTCATAAAATCACAATATCGCTTCTCTGTAATGTCTCTTGTGATAGTGAACTATATGTTGTTTTCTTACAATGACACTTAATTAACTTATAGTTCTGGTTATAGTAAAGGTAGTGTTTTCCAGGTAGTTGAGGTATATATTTTTGGGAGTACATAATAAGATATAATAATAATAATAATTTCAAAATGTATATACCACTGAAATTGAAGTCAGTCATAAAGTTGAGCTGCTTTTTAAAACCATAATCACTACTGTTCAAAGATTTAGGTCAGTTAGAATATTTCATGTTTTCATGTCTTATGCTACAGTAACAATACAGTAAAAAGAGTAATACTGAAAATCATGATTACTGCTTAAAATTATTTTCTATAATATATATATATATATATATATATATATATAAATATATAATTTATTTCTATAATTTATGTTGTACAACAGCATTTTAGTGCCATGTAAAAAATAAACATTGTGAAATGAAAGTTGTAAGTTAATATTTTGAGAATAAAGTCAAAATATTTTCAGAACACAATCCAAAGTACACTATTAAAGTCAATATTACAAGAATTAAATTGTCGACCGATAGTGGATTTTGCAGATACAAAGGTTGGACCACACTGGCTGATACCGATCAATTAACCAATAGTTTTATAATGAATACTAAACAAAAACTAAAATAGTGCTTTATAAAAAAACAAAAAACAAAAAACAAAAAAAACAGTACTGAACCATATTAGTAGTAGTAGTAGTAGTAGTTATAATAATAATAATAATAATAATAATAGTAAATGTTGTAATTACCCACTCTAATTGGGCCCTTTGAAATCCGTTTATTTTTTCCTAAATTCTTTTTTTTTTTTTTTTCAAATTCCGTTATTTCCATTTCAATTTTTTTGGATTCTGTTTTTTCTATTAAAATTTTTCTCCACTCCTTTTTAATAGTTAAATTAAAGTTTATTAATCATAAAGCAAGTCAAATTAATTAAAACCATGAAATTAAAACCATAAATTTTCACATCAATTTAATAAAAGTTTTTTAAAAATTACATTTTTAGGGCCCTATGAATGTTTTATGTTTTATTTTATTTTTTCACCATATTTTTGATTGTTACCAAATTCTGTGTTTTAGTATGTATAATTATTTGAACACATAAAACAACTTAATTAATTAATAATTTTTTTTCTTATAGAAGCCTAATGATTTTGTCCCCTTAAAAATTCTGTGTGTATTTAAATTTTTATTGTTATCAAATCAAGGCATGAAACATTAATTTTTATTTATCTTTTAATTACTGAAAATTAAGCAAACTTTTTGGCAAACAAAGGGGGTTTACTATTAAAATTAAAACATGGAAGAATTTTTTTTGTGATTATTCCTTAAAAAAAAATGTCTGTTTCATTTTAGTAGTATGCTATGTACATTCTACTGAAAAAATAGACTTTCAATCAAACCGAACTTTTATTTTGATGGGTTGCCGTGAATACCTTTACAATTCTGTGCATGTGATATGATGCTTTTGTTCATATCAAATGGTAAAATGCTCATGAAGTGATTTTCGAGCAGTTCTGGAGATGTTGTTCATGTGTTTTCATTCTCATTTAGTGAGACGGCAGACGCTGAAATCACCGCAAGCGTCATTCCGCGCTAAACTGTGAAATCATTTTTATGATTGGATTTTGCGATTTCGTACGCGTAATTATTCCAGCACAATGTATACTCTCACACTTTAACTGCTTCTATCCTTGAACACTTAATGATTATCTAATCAAAATAAAACCAGCGCTGAGTCTAGGGGAACTTTTAGAACTAAAACAGTTTATTTATCCACCAAACGGACACAAGTTTACTTCATGAATGAACAATGAGGCATAGATAAGTTTTAAGTTCAGTGTTTAAAAAAACGGAGCAAACAGAAAGAGCAATCTATATTATTGCCCTATGAATGAAGCATACAGACTTTATTAGAGCCACAGAAAGACAAACGTTTTGATGAAAATGCTCAACATACAATTTATTATGTACGTTAACAACAATTCAGGCTAATATAATGTAGTTTAACTGAAAACTATGTGAATGGCTGTCTGTGGCAGGGCAGGATCTGTCAGCTGCATTTAAATCTGGGTCTGAAGTTTCTTGCTCTGTTCAGCGTGCATCATCGCGTGTCTAACTGTGCGTTCACACCGCCGGCGTCGAGAGCGTCAAAAAGCGCTCTTGCCGCTCTGCTCACGACGCTGCAGAAAGATTCGTGAGCGCTCAGACGCTCTGACGTAGATCGAATGCTTATTTTGTATTTAAAGTGGCCGCAAAGCAAACACGCTTGTTGATCTCGTGCAGACTAACCACAAGGAGGGTAACGTTATAAGTTAACCTCATTACATATTGTTGTGGACGAACTATTAAGATCCTTTACTTAAAATTAACAAATATCAGGCACCTTGGTCAACGTATCACTTTTAATTTATTTTTTATGTCCCTGTACGCTATGTCCCTGTACGCAAACAGGGACACCTCATAGATAATTGCAAACTTGAAACAGCAATAATCAACCTGTCCTCCATTGTGCTTGGGAACTAATGGTCGGAGCTGCGTTCTCTGGAATCCTCTCAAGCGGTGGACTTCTACATTCCGATTGGTTGCTGCCCAACCCATAGCTGCCCATAGCTCATTACCATAAAGTTGCCTTGATTTCAACTCTCCTCGACACTCTCAATGGCCAAGTCGCACCGCTGCTCCTCGTCGCTGCTCGATGCCGGCTTACATTGAAAATGAATGACTTCCGGCCGCTTTGACGCTCTCAACGCCCTCGACGCCGGCGGTGTGAACGCACAGTAAACAAACCGCACATACTGTCAGTGATTTCAACCACTAGAGGCAGCTCTTGCAGTGTACCATGAAAACCGGCCCTTCTCAGCTGCTCCAGCAATGGGTGCCGGAAAACTATCAGCATGGATTTTTGCTGATAACCAATTGTTCCAGCAATCAACTATCGGTGCTGATTAATCGGCAAAACCGATACATCGTTCGACCTCTAGTAGCAATTACAAGATTAAAGTTATCATATTTTGTGAGTATAGGCTATATTGCACATGCAAATGGTCTGGATTGGGAGCACCTGGAGAAATTCTGGTGGCCTTCCAACTAATTTGAATATATGTGGGATTATATAAGTCTTCGAATACTTGCTTTTGCTTTTGGTACATTTATATAAAACAAAGTCTTAGCTTTTAAATTCTGTCAGTTTTATTGCAAATACAAACAATATGTCTTACAATAATATGTTTTTCATGCTCTTTAATGTGGCATGACAGATCGCTGTGTTCGCCTCAGTTTAAGTGGCATGTGACTCGTAGGGATCACGGTGGTAAACGTGTCTCGATATCGTCGTGGTTGGGTTACAATATTAAAAGGACAGGTCTCCGCCAAAAAGCAAGAGGAATAAACACAGTCCCGCGGAACAAATCATTGTTAACTACATATACCATGATCCTTTGCGCTGCGTCGTCACAGCAACCGTTGTTAAGCCAATAGGATTGCACGCTGTCCACACAAGCTCACAGCAAGCCAGCATGGCCGACAGCGATACTGGATGAAAACAACAAAACCGAAGTTGAGATTGTGCCAGCCCCTGCAGCTTTTAAATCAGATGTCTGGAAACATTTTGGTTTCGCCGGGTCAAAAAACGCAAAAAGGAGAGAAGGTTGTGTACAGACAATGGACTATGTGCAAGCACTGCCACAGTAAACTGCGATACAACACAGGAAACACAAGCAACATGAGTCAGTTTGGGGATCATGAATCATTTGAATCAGTTCGGGAGTTCGTAGCGGGTTCACGAATCATTTGAGTCAGTTTGGGGATCGCAAATCATTTGAATCAGTTCGGGAGTTCGGAGCGGGATCGCGAATCATTTGAGTCAGTTCGGGAGTCCAAAGCGGGTTCGCGAATCATTTTAATCACTTCGGGAGTTCGTAGCGGAAAAGAAAGTGTCTAAAGAAAAACTTGAACATTAGCTAAAGGATAGTTCAGTGTTTTTCTGAAGGCTTTTTGCCAGACTGTTAAGGATTTTTTTTACTGTTTTTCTCTTCTCCCTTGCAATGTAGATATTTTGATCTTTCTGATGAAAAACGTGAACATAAGCTAAATGATAGGTCAGTGTTTTTTAAAAGGCTTTTATACTGACTATTTTATTTAAGTTTAAGTTATGTTCCTAAATACCAGTTTTAAAAGGCTGCTTTTATTTGCCTTGCACATTTAAACCTGACTTATCTTGATCTTTGTTTGCACTTTAAGGGAATTCCCTATTGTTTACAATTGTTCTAGTTGCTTCTTAACTTGAACATTGTACAGAAGAATCAGTTATGCAACCAAATATTACCATACAGAATATTGATGTTCCTGACTACAACTTGAACTTTAAAAGCACTATGTGATCAGCGTTTTATGTTGTCATGGATCCATAAATACAACAATAAATTACCTGTTGACTGGCAATGCAGAATAAATGTCAGTATTTTTCGCTATTATCATCACAAACACTATCGTAAACTATTTAACAATACCGTGAGCATTTACACAATATCGCAATAAATATCGTACCGTGAGGTCAATATCGAAATTGTATCGTACTGTGAGATTTTGATATCGTTACATCCCTAGTGACTCGATCATCATTTTGATTATAATGCAACATTTGCTTAAAAAAATATTTTTTCAAACACCATGTGGATGCAAATAAACAACTTGGCCATTAGTTAACAACAGGGGAAGCATATTGGTTCCAGCGACTCAAAAAGCACAAGGTGCCTGTTTTTTTCCCACATCTCAGACATGGCCTGATTTTCTCCCTTTCTGGGTGAGCTGGCGTGTGCAGTTTGTTATTTGCAGAGGGTGTGACCCGGCCATGCTTCCTGCTTCTTCAGTCTCCACATCTGTGTCTGGGGCTTCAGCTGGAAGAGCACCATGTTATGTGATGCCAAATTACATCCTGTGCCCTCTGGAGTGATAAACAAGAGTGCTGTTGAACTGGAAATCCCTATTTATGTGATGGCTTTTGAAGGCCGTTTGCTTTGAATGCAGGAAGAACATATGTAATGTCAAAGGAAAGCTCATTTGGATAATGAATATACATTTTATCCAGTGAAATAAGCTTTGTTTATAGTCAGCCTGGGAATTGCAGCATTTCTATGAAAAGTTTTAACAGAACGTTTAACAAAAATATTTAAAGCAGTTTTTTAGTCTGTTTAGTTGTGTTTTAGGGTTTAAGCTCTTTAAAAATGTCAGGACTGCTGAAAACTACTGTACACTGCAACATGATTTGAACTCTGCTCATGACTTTTTACACATCATTTTTTGAACAAGAGTTTGTGTGGGCACTCTGAAATAACAGCTTAATTTGATGTGCACCGATGGCATGACTTTATATGGCAGTGTTGTTTTGTCTGCCCTAGGATCTTGGGGAAGTTTTTGGCAATCATCTGCACTTTTCGTGCTGCCTTAGACCATGTTCCAACTTCTCCCAGACACTGGCTCTGATACTGCAGATTAAATAGTTGATAATCAGCATGCCATGGCAGAGCCTTCCAGCTTTTTTATGTATCATTCAGATGAAAGTCAAGTCTAAATACGTCTTCAGCATACTAGTAATTTTCATAGTTTGAACTTGTGGTACTGTATACTTTATGTAATGTATAAATAAACAGTAGTCTTGACATTTTCGCGATGAGTTTAACATTTGACTCTTTTGTAGTTGCACTGAGTGGCTAGAAGTGACAGGAAGAATGGCCTCAGGAAAAGAGTATTGGCAACTTATGAGACCTCACAGCTCTTCCTATTGACATTTTCCTGTACTAGAGATGTAAACTTTGACCCTCACAGTTCTTTAAGGTACTAGCAGCTAGTGTAATGGGCTTGATTGTTCTGAAGTCTTACTGTTTTGGTTGTTCTTAAAGTGAGAAACTGGGAAAAAAATTGACCACTGATTGACTGAATGTTTATTATTGTATATTGCAGTGGTTCTTAACTTGTGTGTCATGGTTGTCACAGACAGCAGGGAAAAAACTATTCTGAATGCAAATAATAAAGAAGCAACTAACCATGTAATTATGCATATTTCAAAAGGCAGAATATATTAGGCTTATACCTTTGACCGAAAAGAGAACACACCCACGTTTTTTAATAATACAGTATATAATACAAGTTATTTTGTGAAATTATTAATTATTAAAATTTATTACAACTATTTTCCTGTTTAATTCATTTTAATTCATGTTTTCAGCAGTCATTACTCCAGTCTTCAGGGCCACATGATTCTTATTATTATCAATTTTGAATACAGTTGTGCTGCCTAACATTTTTTTGAAAACCTCAACCTTTTTTTTCTCACTTAGTAAAATTACAGTATCTGGGTATTTGTTTCTTCATATGGTCCCACTTAAAACAATACACCAACATCTTGGTAATTTTACAAATTGTTATGGAGTTAATATTTAATCTTATTGACTTAGATAACTTTTGCCAACTTTTTGTAACTAGATGTGAAACACAAAATCTGCATCTTGAAGCAAAGTTGAAAACCACACTTGTAATATATCTTGCTAGTCATCTGTTTTTCAGTTTTATAGTCACAGGGGTCTATTTCTTCCACTTTTCTAATAATAATTACACATCTAGTGCAGATGATTGCTTAAAAATTGACGTGCTGTGTTGTGTGGTCAAATGAGGGAGACTTTTAAAGAAGAAGCTGTAAATCTGTGCAGTTTCCTCACAGCTTTTTATCAGGGTCTTTGTTGAGCAAAATCAGCCAGATGATGACTGTAAATAGTGGTCTAAGGTTAGGTTTAAAGAATGCTACAGGAAATCGTGAAAATTGAGCCCATATCCTTGTTTCTGTTCCGTATTTACAGTATGGTGCCACTGGACAAATACAAACTGGAGACAAATATAACCTCAAGCAAGCAAATGAATTCCAACCTCTATGTGACTTTGAATGAAATGAACCTTTTATATGTTCTCATGGGAAGATCACAAAGACACCATTTATAATAGTGTTGTTTGAATTTGATCTTCCTGTCATATCTTGAGAATTTCAGTTCTATGAATGTGTTGGCTGAATAAACCTAAGCCTCTCCCATGTCAACAGTATAAAAGCTCAATTGTTACTTTAACAGCAGGGCCACGTTGAGTCCAGCTGCCACACATGGCAACCCAATTCCCATCCTGCACAGCGAACTGCGCAGGGATCAAAGTCCTCTCAGAGCTCAGGTGCACTGCGCAGGGCCAGAAACAAGCTCAAAGGTTTTATATTCCTAAGATATGATTTAGCCTGCAAGGAAGGAATAATGATACATTTACATATCTTTTTATGGTCAGTGCTTTATGTGTATATTTAGGTACTTTGACCAGCACTGCTCATTTTTAGAGGCCCTCAGTGTGAAAGATGAAAAGATGAAGAAAGAATGCCACTGGAAAAATACTTTCCATATAAATTTTACAAGCCCAAAGGATTTGTTCTGTGATACTCTAATAGATCTTGACAAATGCATGGTACTTCTTGTCCTGCTTTGAGTTCCACACTTACTTGCAGCTATGGATTCTTTTCTATCAATAAAAACACAGACAGTATAACCCTCCTAGTAGATGAGATTGTTACTTATTAGCTTACAAAAATGGTATTGATATGCAAGTACAACTAGATATGGAAGTACTGCTTCTGTCTACTTGAATAGGGAAAAATCTAAGTATCCAAAACTGTTCAGGTTTATGTTGCAATTGCAATAATATATGTCAAATCAGAAAAAAATGTCATATAGTAATTGTACTTATATATCTGCAGTTTTGAATATTACGATTTACCAGTTTTATTATTGAAAATTATAGTTATTATTTTTTTATTTAATTTTATTTTTCTTAAAGGGTTCAGATCTATCCTTGTTGTTTTGGGAGATTGTTTCCTGTTTTTGGTTAAATAACATCTCAGATCTTATCCCTTCTTGCCATTTCTATGCTTAACCTTGCTGTTAAGAAAAAATTAAATGTGCTGAAAATTCACCCTCTGGCTCAACCTGCATTTCTTCATTGGAACAGACTGGGAGAAGTTTAGCGTAACATCACTTGCTTACCAATGGATCTTCTGCAGTGAATGGGTTTCATCAGAATGAGAGTCCAACAGCGGATAAAAACATCATAATAATCCACAAGTAATCCGCACAACTCCATTCCATCAAAGCTGAGTGTTTGTAATAAATCCATCAAGATGTTTGAACTTAAAATAATTGCTTTCAGATAAAATATTCTTCTTTAAATATAACACTGCTTTCTCCAGTGACAAAGTGACAGTGACGAGAAGTGAAAGTGACGCGACATATAGCCAAGTATGGTAACCCATACTCAGAATTCGTGCTCTCC